>NW_026589447.1:5103701-5160378 GCF_907164565.1 Psammomys obesus
TGTGTGTGTGTGTGTGTGTGTGTGTGTGTGTGTGTGTGTGTGTGTGTTTTCTTTATTACATAGCTGGGAATAGAACCTAAGGCATATGGGTATGATATAATTCAAATCTGTCTTGGATGCTGTTAGAGAAAAATCAAGTTTGGACACTAGTGTAAGTAGAACTAAGGGATATGATTGCCTTTATCCATGATACTAGTTATCTTTAGTAGAAACAAACTCTACCCAGACCCAGCAATGCTCATGTGTCAGAGAAAAACATTCCCTAGAAAGCACTTTCTACCAAACATACCACACACACTCCACATTTTTAATATTCAGAGGGGAACAGAAACTAACAAATGAAAACTCCACCTATCCAAAACAATAACTGATACCAAAGCCCTATAACTACACACTTCCCAAACTCAGATGCATACACACCATTGTAAAAATAAAATCAATAGTAGCTAGGACAATATGTCTCCACTAAAGCCCAGCAACCTGACTGTAATGAGCCCTGAGAAATGCGATAAAACTGAAACACAAGACAAGGAATTCAAAATACCTACGAAGAGTATTCTTAAGGATGTTAAAATTGATATGAATGAATCCATTAATGGATTCTGAAAACACAAACAGTGGAATGAAAGGAAGAAGACAGTTCGACATAAGAAAGTGGAAATAGAATGAATAAAGAAGACCCATAATGAGGGAAACATGAAGTGAGAAATTTAGGAACTGGAGCATGAGCATCAGAGGCAAACTTCCCCAATAGAATACAAGAGATGGAAGAAAGAATCTCAAACATAGAAAACAAAAGAAGATAGCAGAAATAGATTCGATGGTTAAAAAAAAAAAAAAAGATAAATCGAAAAACTTCTTGACAGAAAACACTCAGGAAATCTGCAACATTGTACAAAGACTAAATCTATAAATAATAAAAACAGGAAAGAAAATAAACCCAGGTCAAAGGCACAAACTAACTAAAATGCAGAGAGAAAATAATGAAATCAATAAAATCGGTATCAAAGCAGATGCTGAGACTTATAGTCAAACTTTGGGCAGAGTGCAGGGAATCTTCTGAAAGAAGGGGAAGAAAGAAAGACCTGGAGGTTACAAGAGCTCCACAAGGAGACCAACAGAAAAAAGAAATCTGGGTCCAGAGGTCTTTTCTAAGACTGATAATCCACCCAACGACCATGCATTGAGATAATCTAGAACCACTGCACAGATATAGTCCACAGCAGCTCAGTATCCAAGTGAGTACCCTAAAAAGGGGAGCAGGTGTTATCTGTGACATGAACTCATGCACTGGCTCTTTGAGCACTTCCCCCTAAGGGGAGAACAGCCTTACCAGGCCACAAAAGAAGACAATGCAGACAACTCTGATGAGACCTGATAGGCTAGGGTCAATGGAAGGGGAGGAGGACCTCCCCTAACAGTGGACATGGAAAGGGGCATGAGAGGAGATGAGGGAGGGAGGGTGAGATTGGGAGGAAATGAGGGAGGGGGGTACGGCTCTGATACAAAGTGAATAAACTATAATTAATATAAAAAATAAAAAGAGAAAAAAACAAAAAGGGGAAATAACTGAGGAAATCCAATCATTTGGTCTTATTTGAAAAGACTTTATGCCACAAAATTTGAAAATCTAAATGAAATGGACAGTTTTCTTGATCGATTCAACTTACCAAAGCTGAATCAAGATCAGGTAAATAAATTAAATAGTCCTATATCCCCAAAGGAAATAGAAGCAGTCATCGAAAGTCTCCCATTCCCAAAAAACACAGGGCCAGATGGTTTTGGTGCAGAATTCTCCAGAACTTCAAAGAGCTAACACCAAACTGTTCGAATTATTTTGCTGAGTAGAAACAGAAGGAACATTACCAACCTCATTCTATGAAGTAACAGTCACCTTGATACATAAAGCTCACAAGGACCCTGCAAAGAAACAGAATTTCAGACCAATCTCCATTATGAACATGGATGCAAAAATACTCAATAAAACACTCCCAAAATAAATCCAGGAATACAACAAAGGTATCATTCACTATGACCAAGTAGGCTTCATCCCAGGTATGCAGGGATGGTTCAATACATGGAAATCCAACAATATTGTCCACCATATAACCTTATTGAAAGAAAAAAAACACATGATGATTTCCTTAGATTCTGAAAAAGCATTTGATAAAATCCAACACCTGTTCCTGTTTAAAGTCTTGGAGAGATCATGGATACAAGACACATACCTAAACACAGAAAAGGCAATATACAGCAAGCTTATAGCCAACATCAAATTAAATGGAGAAAAACTTAATTTATCTTCACTGAAATCAGGGGCAAGGCAAGGCTGGCCACTCTCTCCATCTCTTCGACATATTACTTGAAGTCCTTGCTACAGCAAGAAGACAATTAAGTGAAATTAAGGGGATTCAAATTGGAAAAGAAGAAGTCAAAGTATCACTATTTACAGATGATATGATAGTATACATGAGTGCCACCAAAAGTTTTACAAGGGAACTCCTACAGATGATAAATACCTTCTGCAAAGAGGCTGGATACAAAATTAACTAAAACAAACAAAAAACATTAACCCTCCTGCATACAAAAGGCAAATGACCTGAAAAATAAATTAGGGAAACAACACCTTTCACAATAGCAACAACAATAAGACCCATGAAGTATCTTGTAGTAATTCTAACCAAGCAAGTAGAAGATTTGTATAAAAACAAAATAAAAAAAAATGAAACAACTTCAAGTCTCTGAAGAAAGAAATTGAAGAAGATATGAGAAGATGGAAAAAATTGCCATGTTCATGGATCAGTAGGATGAATACAGTAAAATTTATCATCTTACCAAAAGCAATCTAGAAATTCAATGCAATTCCCATCAAATTACCAAAACAATACCTTACAGACTTTGAAAGAAAAATTCTCAACTTCATACGGAGAAACAAAAAACCCATAATAGCTAAAACAATTTTCTACAATAAAAGACCTTCTGGAACAACTAGGAATAGCACTTCCTCAAGTTGCAGCCATACCACTCCTAGGCATATATCCAAAATAGGCTCAAGTACACAATAAGGACATTTGATCAACCATGTTTGTAGCAGCTTTATTTGTAATAGTCAGAAGCTGGAAACAGCCCAGATGCCCCTCAACTGAAGAATGGATGCAGAAATTGTGGTACATCTACAAAATGAAATATTACTCAGCAATGAAAAATAAGGAAATCATGAAATTTACAGGTAAATGGTGGGACCTGGAAAGGATCATCCTGAGTGAGCTGTCCCAGAAGCAGAAAGACACACCCGGTATATACTCACTCATATAGACATGTAACATAGGATGAACCTACTGAAATCTTTACATCTAAAGAAATTAATCAAGAGAGAGGACCCTGACTAAAATGCTCAATCCCCATCCCAAAAGGCAAAGAGAAAAGACATCAGAGGAAGAAGAAAAAAAGAAACAGACTGGGAACCTGCCACAGAGGGCCTCTGAAAGGCTCTGCCATGCAGACTATTGAAGCAGACTCTGAGATTCATGGCCAACTGCTGGGCAGTGTGCATGGAATCTTATGTAAGAAGTGGGAAATAGAAAGATCTGGAGAGGACAGGAACTCCACAAGGAGAGCAACAGAACCAGAAATTTGAACACAGGGCTCTTTCCAGAGACTCATACTCCAACCAAGTATCAGGCATGGAGATAACCTAGAACCCCTGCACAGATGTAGCCCATGGCAGTTCAGTGTCCAAGTGGGTTACATAGTAATGGGAAGAGGGACTGCCTCTGACATAATCTGATTGGCCTGCTCTTTGATCACCTCCCCCTGAGGGGGGAGAAGCCTTACTAGGCCACAGAAGATGACAATGCTGCCACTCCTGATGAGATCTGATAGACTAAGATCAGAAGGAAGGAGAGGAGGACCTCCCCTATCAGTGGACTTGGGGAGGAGCATGCGCGAAGAAGGGGAGGGAGAGTGGGTTCGGGAGGGAAGGAGGGAGGGGCTTGTGGGGGGGATACAAAGTGAATAAAGTGTGATTAATAAAACAATTAAAAAAATTGTGGACGGAGCTAAATGGAGAACTCTCAAGAGAGGAATATCAAGTGGCAGACAAACACTTAAAGAAATGCTCAACATTCTTAGTCTTCAGGAAATGTAAATTGTAAAAAAGAAAAAAGAAACACTACTAAAGATGAAACCACGTATTCACCCTCACATGGTGATAACAGTCTTAATACTCTCTCTCACCAAGAGACAGACATCCAAACAGAAACTAAACAGGAAATGTTTGAACTAAATTGCGCCGTAAGGCAAACAATACCTAACAGATATTTACAGAACATTTCACCCAAACACAAGAGAATATACCTTCTTCTCAGCAACTCCTGGAACTTTTTTCATACATACTTGGCTACAAACCAAATCTCAGAAGATACAAGAAAATTGAGATAACACTGAATTCTATCTGACCACCACAGACTAACAACAGAAATAACAGAAAGCTTACAAAGTTAGCAGATGCTGAGACTCATAGCCAAACTTTGGGCAGAAGGCAGGGAATCTTATGAAAGAAGGTGGAGATAGAAAGACTTGGAGGGGACAGGAGCTCCACAAGGAGAGTAACATAACTAAAAAATCTCGGCAAAGGGGTCTTTTCTGAGACTGACACTCCAACCAAGGACCATTCAAGGATATAACCTAGAAACCCTGCACAGATGTAGCCCATGGCAGCTCAGTGTCCAAGTTGGTTCCCTAGTAATGGGAACAGGGTCTCTCTCTGACATGAACTCAGTGGCTGGCTTTTTTTTTTTTAGTTTTTTTTATTTTTTTATTAATTACACTTTATTCATTTTGTATCCCCCCGTAAGCCCCTCCATCCTCCCCTCCCGATCCCACCCTTCCTCCCCTTTCTACATACATGCCACTCCCCAAGTCCACTGATAGCGGAGGTTCTCCTCTCCTTTCTCATCTTAGTCTATCAGTTCTCATCAAAAGTGGCTGCATTGTCCTATACTGTGCCCTGATAAGGCTGCTCCCCCCTCAGGGGGAGGTGATCAAAGAGCAGGCCAATCATATTATGTCAGAGGCAGTCCCTCTTCCCATTACTATGTAACCCACTTGGATACTGAACTGCCATGGGCTACATCTGTGCAGGGGTTCTAGGTCATCTCCACGAATAGTCCTTGGTTGGAGTATGAGTCTCTGGGAAGACCCGTGTTCAAATTATCTTGTTCTGTTGCTCTCCTTGTGGAGTTCCTGTCCCCTCCAGCTCTTACTATTTTTTTTATCACCTCCCCCTGAGGGAGAGCAGCCTTACCAGGCCACAGAGGAAGACAATGCAGCCAGTCCTGATAAGACCTGATAGGCTAGGGTCAGATGGAAGGGGAAGAGGACCTCCCCTATCAGTGGACTGAGGAAGGCACATGGGAGGAGAAGAGGGGGAGAGGGGGAATGACGTTGCTACAGTTGGGATACAAAGTGAATAAATTGTAATAAATAAAAAGATTAAAAGATAAAAAAAATATTTGTCTTGATCACTGTGTCTTCACAGCAATGGAAACCCTAAGACACATCCTCATCAAGACTGAATGTGACTTCTCCTTTATCCATATCCTTGCTAGTATTGTGAGTTATTTGTTTATCTTCTTTACTATGATGAAGTAAGATAAAACCTCAGTTATTTTAGTTTACATTTCCTTAATTGGTGAGGATGTGAACATTTTTTTTTTCATTTTTTAGCCATTAATTCTTCTATTGAGGGTGGAAAGGTCAGATCATAACCCATGTGTTGTTAGGTCATTTATTTTCTTGATCTCTGAATTAAATCACTCAGGATGACTTTTTCTAGTTTCACTCACTTACCTCCAATATTTTTAATGGCAGTGTGATATTCTATTGTGGAAATGTGCCACATTTTCTTTATCCATTCATTTCTTTGGATATAATAATCATTGCATTTAAGCTGTAACTGACCTAACAGTCTCTTCTATGAGAACTAGGTTTCATAGTAGCAAAAGGTGATATAAAAGCTGCTAAGGACAGAAAGCAATAAATTGTCTTGCCCAGCTGTTACAACTTTGAAACACAACGATGATCAGCATTTCAGGATTTCCTTACACCTGCATTAGTGACACATATTTTGGCAGTAAGCAACACCTGTGTAAATTGGACTCAAATCCCACTTAACAGGAGTGAAATCAGTCTGTTATTATAAACATAGCCAACCATCCATGGGCTAAAAAGACCATGGATCTTAGAAGACCTGCATCACTCAACATAATTGGGGGCCATCCCACATGTCCTTAGCCCTAGATAAAGAGCTATAAAGAAATTAATGAATACTGAAAGTGGGAAAATTAGCCTTCTCCAGACATGAGGATCCTTGGGTACAGAATACTAAATGGTCAGTCCTAGAAACATATACATATACGCAACATTGAACTGACTTCAGAATCAGCAGGCTGTATTTATACCTATGTGCACTGACAATGATTGAAGAAGGGGAAGTCATGAATTTTATAGGGAAGGGACAAACATGTGAGGGGTAAGAAGGAAAAGAGGTATGAGGAAATGATTCACTTTTAATTTAATGAAATAAGTCTCCTTGCTGATTTTAATAAGCAACTAGGATTAAGACTCTCTGGCAAAAGATAGTGGTGTATGAATATTTTTGCTACTTTTGGGTGAAATCATCTTAGTAGGTATACTAATTATTTAGATTTGTGGTTTTGTTGTTCCATTTTTATAGACCTTGTTCAGTTCCTGGAATATATTTTTTGCTATTTACCTTGATTGAAGTACCTGTGCCATAACAATCCATGAACATCACTAGGCCACACTGGGTGACAATAAAGGTGAAGGAGATTTGAAAATAAAAACAAACAAACAAACAAAAAATTTATTCAACAACATAGGTCAAGGGTATGGAAAGAAGATGGGCAATAATCGTACAGCTTCATAATCATGCAGACTATGCTAAAGAGATCCTAATTTCAAAGTCATCCTGGCCTATGGAGTGACTTCAAGGCCAACCAGATCAGCCTGGTGAGATTTAAAAATACTAAGATTTTTAAAGTCCCCAAAGTATTGAATATTGTGTTCAATGGTATTGTGCTTGTCTTACCAATAATCCGTCATCCAACATGAAACTTTTAAGCATATAAAGTTTTCTTATTTCTCCCTAAGAAAACCCTCACCATTTTTTAAATAGCACTATCTAAACATGTATTTATTGTTTGTTTGTGAGCCCTCACTGAAATGCAAGTCCCACAGTGGCAGCCCAAAATATACATATAGCAGATTAGCATGCAAATATTTGAAAGATATATGTTGAGGAAATAGAGTAACAAAAGAAGGGGAAATAAAGTAAAAGGAATTTTTCTATGGAGGCACTCCAATACTCATCATTTTCAAATTCAGATAGGAAACAGAAAGGTAATTGTCTACTGAATATCCACTCTGCTTCAGATTCTATAAAGGAAATCTAAAAACATTCAAAAGAACTATTCCACGTGGTTTACCTGCATTTTACAGATGAGGCAACTGGAAAAGCTGTAAGACTTTTAGTTATGTGTGTACAGTCACACAGATGTGTCTGAGCCTGAAGTTAAAACTGCTTTCACCGAACATGTTTTTCTCTTTATACCATTTTTTTTTTGCTTCTCCATTTTATTGTCTACAGGTTTCCTCTTCTCTAGTATCCATCACAGCAAGGGTCTTGCAAGCACAGAGACTGATGCAACTGGCCTTATTTGATCTACCTTTGGGATTTTTTTTTTTTTTCTGTGCTAGTCTCCATGGGAACCAACAAGCATCATCCTCTAGGGAAGTTATTGGAACATGGCAGGCTCTTTGGTTCTTTCTGTTCCCAACCTTTGCCAAGTGAACAACAAATGAGTCTAAGTGATGAAGTCATTATCTAGGAAGTCATATTGGGACACTTTTACCTTGCTTCTCAGTAACACAGTAGGTATTTTATTGCTAAGTATCACCTCACAAAAGTATGGACACTACAGTTGTGGAGGTCACCATTCATCCATCCATTCAACAAATATTAATTGAAAATGTGTTTTTAATCAGGAATGATGTTAGAGTTTGGAGATACAGACAAGTAAGTTTCCTGCTGTCATGGAACGTATATTCTAATAGTAATTGGTAAATAATAAATGGAAAGCAAACTCTGATTTTATATACTGATAATTGTTTTGAAAGAGATAGAGTGAATTCCAGAGCAACGAATGAAATTAAAACATTTTTAATTGAAGAAAATGAAAAAAAATGGAATGATTTAATTAGTGAAATTTGGGGGATAGAAGACAAAGAGGGAGGAATGTTCACGGCAACCCAGGACAAAAAAAAATGCAGCAATTTAATGAAAGCTAAGAGCAAGAGAAATAGTCTCTTGTAGCAAGGAATGCAAGAACTTATTATCCAACACCAAATGGTCAACCCTGGAAACATACAAGCAAGTATCATTATACGGACTAAGCAAG
Source organism: Psammomys obesus (assembly GCF_907164565.1). Lineage (NCBI taxonomy): Eukaryota > Metazoa > Chordata > Mammalia > Rodentia > Muridae > Psammomys > Psammomys obesus. Next base: position 5,112,182 of record NW_026589447.1, read on the forward strand.
TTGTATTTGTGCATGCATGTATTTATGCATATTAAAACAGAAGACACCATGAATTTGAAAGAGAACAGGGAAGTATATGGGAGGATTTGGACAGAGGAAAGGCATGGAAATAATGTAATTATACTATAATCTCAAAAATGTTTTTTAGTAACAACTTTTTCTGACTGAGTGAATATAGAATCGTATGCCTGTAGATCCCCTAGATGTCACATGCAGAAAGAATGATAGGTCAGAAAGACTATTACCCACCCCTCTTTTTCTATGTCCACATGCCCTTGCATTATTATTATTTAGAGAAAGAAGACCAGAGCTGGGAAGCAAAAATTCCCTTAGTGTAGTATATGATTTTCTACAGTAAGTTTTTGTGGGTCTCTTGAGTCAACAGCCAGGCTACCTGCAATTTTGCTTTCAGATATAGAGACTAACAATCATTTAGAAAAAGAAGCTTTAGTAAAATGTGGCATTTAAAGTTTCTCAGAAAAATTAGAGTAACATTAGGTCCTGCATTGCCTTTCTACTAAGCTATATTAAACAACCTTAAATATCTTCATCTCTCTGTTCCTCATTTCACTACTTGGTTCACAAAAACAATTATGTAATGATGGATACATAGATCAGTCAGTGAAGATAATTTATATAAAACATCTTTAATGAATTATTTAAATGCCACTTTGTTACAATTTAGTATCACCCGAGAAGCGATTCAACCTTAATTTAGAAATTGTGTATATCAGATTGGCCTGTGGGGGTTGTCTTGATTAATTAATTGAAGTAGGTAGTCCCAGCACACTGCAGGTGGCACAATTCCATGTTCCTGGGTTGTCTAAGAAAGCTAGTTAAAACATGAACCTGTGAGCAAGGTAGCAATTACTGTTCCTCCATGGTTTCTGCTTCAATGTTATGCCGAGTACCTGTTCTAACTTCAAAGGGTCAGTGATAGACTATGGCATGGATATGTTAGCTAAATACAACCTTTCTTTCACTAAGTTGCTTTTGGTAAGACTGTTTTATCACAGTATCAGAAATCAAAGTAGACCAATTCTTCTAGCTTCTCATACTCAATAAAGTTTTAGTTGTGATTATCGATGATAGAAATGTACATCACCATTACTAAAATATAGCTGAGTCATTCAAGATATTTATCTCATTGGCCTATACCCTGTATATACATCCTTTGACAGAGACTGCTGAGATAGCTCCTTCCTAAGATCTGGAGTGTCAGAGTTTAATCTATGTTTCCAAAGGCTTCTTTTCCCTTAGGACCAAGGTGAAAACTCTTTCCTTCCAGGAAGTCATTGTTCCCATTGCAGCTAACACAGAAAATGCTCTCTCCAAAACTGTCACAGATTTTAAAGCCTATCATGAGCATTCATTTTGCATGTAATAACAGAATTTTTAGTACCTTTTAAGTAATTCATGTGTATGTTTCCTTACGTTTCTAACTCATTGTAAACATTCATCTGATATTTTATACTTAAATTAAAATTGAGGATGTGCCCTACTTCTCCATCTTAACTTCCACTGTAAAATAAAAGAATGTTTAATTTATAACTGCATAGGTTAAATATACATCATCCAGCCTTATTTCTGTTCCTTCCTGCACTGTTAAAGAAAGCATTGTGAATAGTTAACCTGTTTTCATGCCGAGCATTTAATAGAACTCTCTATTTGCCACATGCCTCTCACTATTTCTCTCTGTGTGTCACAAGAAATGCAATAAAACGTTATGCTGTGGTAATTTAATTTCAAAATAAAATTGACTAGGCAAAACTTAGGTGTCTGGCTGAGATGGAAGTAACATGAAGCAAAAGCAGCAATGACAGCTTACCAGACAGTTCTGGCTGTAAATGAGGAAGAAAAGAAGGAAATATAAATCAGTGTCACCCCACTACTTTATTTCAAACTCATCTTATCTCATATCTCCCAGACTTCTACCTGAACACCATCAAGTCATATATCATTGAAATCAGAAGCAGGATGTAGAACAAAAGAAATGAAAACTGGAAGTTATAAGCTAAACAAGAAAATAATCAGTGAAAAATTAATTTCTAGGTCAGTCTAACTAGAAATGCCATAAGAATATTTACATGGAAAGTCCCACATCTAGGCTTGAAAATGATGGATGTTAGAGAATAAGTCTTTTACTTTAAAAATTATTAAGTTTGTTCCAGGTTTTTTTTTTGGGGGGGGGGGGAAGAGAAGTAATGAAATGGGTTATATTAGAAACTTTTTTTAATTTACAAGGTTAGCATATGACAATGTGTCTGGCAGATGTAGACTGTTTCAGTAGAGAATTTAATTACTACAGACAGAATCTGAAGCTATATGAAAGACATAAAGTTCATAAATTAGTCTTCTGAAGTTGTTGCAGACCACCTGAAGTTGTTGTAGCCTTGGAACCTGTATAACACAGCAGAAATAATACTGGACTGACATGTAGATGGAGCTATGCTTAAGTCCATTTTCCATCACTGTGAAACTTTCAGCAGATCCTTTTATTTCTAAGCATCAATCCTGTATTAATAGTGTTGGTTGTTATGAGGTATGAGCGAGATACATATGTAGTGACAGATGTACTGTAAATATTCTTTGTTGCCTGACTCATTGGATATTTTCTCAGAAGCTCCTGGTGATGAGACATCACAGTCAAATAAAAGACATCCTCAAAGAACCAGAGAAAATTGAATCTACCTTATCTTGAAACAAACTTTTAAAAAGCTATTATTAACAAGCTTCCACGTCTACTTCTGTCTCAAATAGGGTCTATAAATATCCTAATAATGAGTTTGTGTCCCATAAATTTGTATTAAAGGACCACTGATATTGGCAGGGCTATCAAAAGAACACAAAAACTTAAAATGTAATAAAGTGGACATGGAATTTGGTTTTCACATAAATTTAGATTAATATCACATACTAACTTACCTGTTATGATAATATGTAATATTTATATCATAATATGTAATATACATAATTACAAAAGTCAAGCATTTTACCACCTTGAGGGTTAGTTTCTGTACATGTAACAGAAGGGCATGTCTACTATTAAACAAAGTCTTAACGAGAACTAAATGTGATTATTTACATAAACTAAGCACTAAGTCTGGCATACAGGAAACACATAATAAATGTTAATAGACATTGTCTTCAGGAATCTAAGTCCTCACCATTCCATATCAATGTTATCTTTTTATTATCTAATCCTGCTTATAATTCAGTCAGATGGAGGCCTAGAAATCCAGAGAAATTAAGAGACTTAAAAAAGAACACATAGCTAGTAAACAGTGGAGCCCTAGTCTGCCTAAGTGAACTTCTTTCTATTATTCTATATTTGTCTTTCACGAATAATTCAATTGCTGTGAATATTGACTGAAATAAACTTTACTGGTTATCAACAACTCTGGGTAAGCCCATTGGCTGAATGGACATCTCCAATCAACCTTCCATCAGAAAACCTACAAGGCAGAAGAATACCAACTCCAGAGAGTACCTTTACTCTGTTTTATAATTGTTTGGACATGGAATGCCCAAGATCACATGACCAGGCAAAGGATTATGCTGTGAAAATATATCTCATTGTAGAAGCATCTACTCAGCTAGTGTGTCTACATGCATCTATGAGCATTTCAGTTATGTATTTATATTCCATGTGTCTATATGTCTAAGAATAAAATGGAAATTTACAGAGAAAAATCATATCTTAATATTGATTTTCCAAGAGAATTCTTAGGTATTGCTATTAAGAGCTATTTTTAAAAAGTCAATAAATGAATTGATAGAATCTGCCTCAACGAACAAAATGTGAGTTGAGGTTTTTGAAATTCCATTAAAAACAATTTTTAAAAGAAACAAAAATATATCAGAGAAAAAGTCAAATAATAAACTAAAAAAGCATTTCTTGATTTAGATGGCTAAATGGCTGGACAAATAGCTTTATCCCTTCCACTTCATCACCACCACTCAGTACACACTTGCATTACTCCCACACAAATAAACACGGAATAAAAACACTTTCATGGTCCTCTTAAAATCCACAACCCTTTGTCAGGCCAGACAAAGTATCTGTTGAAAGCAATGTTGCCATAGCAACTATAATTTGGACAGTTCCAGCTGCATCTCAAGCTGATAGATTCCCCTAAAAGATAAAGGAAATGGAAAAAGAGTAAAAAAAAAAATTAAGTGACCGTGTAATCACTAATCTTTATTCCATTTTAAAGCTTCGTTATTTCATTAATGAAACTATATGGAAAACATATACTATATCATGTACTATATGATTTATGAAGATCACACATACAGTTGCCATATTTAATGAGCCTACTCTACAAAAAAGAAGTGTTATCAGACAAAAACCCAGTATGGAGAAGCAGAAGTGGACAAAGCATCCCACTTCTAAACCAAGAATATATTTCCAATTGATACCTGCTGGGAAAAGGATCAACCAAGATTCAGTAGTATCAACCACAATTCAGGGCGGATCCCATGCTCAGGAGTAGTTGGCCAGCACAAAATAGATTCTGTATTTTTATGTGCTTTCTGTTTTGTTTTGGAATTTTTCTGTCCTATTGGATTAGTTGTTATTGCCACTGTTGCTGTTTTAATTTATTCGTTTTCATTTTCATTTGTGAGAGATATTATTAGAAAGAAAGAATATGAAGTTGGATAGGTACAGAGTTAGGAAGCATCTAATAGGAGTTTGAGGACAAAAATATGATCAACATGTTTTATGAAACTTTTTAAAAGAAAAATTAATTTAAAAAGAGTTTTGTAAACATATTTAAGAAAAGCTAATAAGAATGTGCTACTTAAAATATGAGTAACAAGTTGAAATACAAGAAAAGAATAACTGTATCTTAAAGAAAATATTGAAAAGTTCCTATGAGGAGATGACATAAATATTTTCTTTGAGTTAAGTTTCTCAGGCAGAAAATAGTCTCTGGAAAATCATTTGAGTCATAAGAAATTCCATAAGCAAACTCTCCCATATGGTGGCATGTTCAGGACATAGTTCTTTATAGAAAAAATTCAAAATGAGTATACAAAAAATGGTGGAAATCAAATTATGTAAGACAAAAATACCACAACATGTTTTAATTATACATTATATATAACAAGAAATTTGGAAAAGTCAAATGGCTCAGTAGTGGAGTAATTGCTTGTCATTACTCAATGTCAGAATAAAGGTAGAGGATTTAGAAATATTAACATGATTGAAATGACCAAGTGACCTCACAAAATGTTATATCATTCTGTCAGATCTGATAGAAGGAAGATAACTTTATGTAGAATAAAGGGAAGACTGGAATCACAGCAAGAAGTAATATATATATATATATTTCTACTGCTCAGGAAAGAAATATTACGTGGAGAGATTGATATCGATGTCATAGAAAAATCTTAGAAACTTAAAAAAAAACTGTCCTAAAAACATAAAATGATAACTATCTACCTAAAATAACTATAAGATTCATAAGTAGATATATAAATATATGTATATAGTTAAAATGGTTTTTTTTTTCTATCTGGGCTGACTGTATTGCCCCAAAGGTCCAAACAACATCTAATTAAAAACGTCAACCCCAGATAGATAGACTCTATCTATCTATCTATCTATCTATCTATCTATCTATCTATCTATCTATTTTTAAATTTATTCACTTGGTATCTCAGTTGTAGCCCTTCCCTCATCACCTCCTTGTCTCACCCTCACCCCCATCCCTCTCCCCACTGTATCTCCTCCCCTACTATCTGACCTTAGCCTATCAGGTTCCATCAGTAATGCCTGGATGCACTTCTTCTGGCCTCTGGCTATGTCTCCCTTCCAGGAAAAAGTGATCAAAGAGTGTGCACCAAATTCCATGTCGGAGACTGCATCTCCTCCCTTTAATAGGGGACCCACATGTAGACTCAGCTATCTATGGGCTACATCTAACCAAGTAGTCTAGGTCCTCTCCATGCATGGTCCTTGGATGATGCATTAGTCTCTGAAGGGCCCCCGGAACCAGCTTTTTTAAGCTTTGTTGGTCTCCTTGTAGAGCTCCTGTACCTTCCCAGTCTTTCTATCTTCCCCTTCTTCCATAAGACTTCCTGAGCTCTGCCCAAAGTTTGGCAGCGAGTCTCTGCATCTGCTTCGATTCCCTGCTGAGCGAAGTCTTTTAAAGGACATCTGTGGTAGGCTCCCATCTTGTTCCCTCTCTTCTTATGTTTCCAGTACCACTTCTGAACATATATCCTAAAGATGCTCAAGCATACAATAAGGACATTTGCCAAACTCTGTTCATAGCAGCTGTATTCATAATAGCCAGAATCCAGAAACACCCTAGATATCTCTCAACTGGAAAATGAATACAGAAATTGTAGTACATTTACATAATGGAATATTACTCAGCTATTAAAAACAAGCGAATCATGAAATTTGCAGGCAAATGAATGGAACTAGAAAAGTTCATCCTGAGTGAGGTAACCCAGAAGCAAAGAGAAACCTTCTTTTCAGTTGTCCTGCAGGGTTGTCCAAGAGACTGCCAAAACATTACAAGCTATTACCGTTGCTCTTGGCTGCCCCCAAGAGGTAGGTAAGTCCTATTGCTTAAATATCATGCAGTTCAGTCACTAGGGCCAGAGTCTCCAGAGCTGGATCTGGCTTGAAAGTTACCTCCCTGTGTAACAGCTTTCATGATACCAAAAGGTTCAATGCAAACTTCCAAAGAAGGGAAGCAGCCAACATCCTTATCCAGCTATGACATTTGTGATTCACAGCAATGACAAACCCAGCTTGATAATGCTCAGGGCACATTTATGGCACACATACCTCGACAGTAACCAACAGCTCTCTAATTTGACTTATGACCCACTCAACAAGAGGGAAACCATGCCTGGTACCAGAAACTTAGTCAACTGCCCAAAATCAGTCAGGTTCTGGATATTAGAGGAGAACTTATACCTGCCTCTTTACTAAGCCAAGATAATCCCTAACAATATTCTAAATATATGCCCTTATTCCTACAAATAAGCATAGTATTCTTCCCTCACCAAGGCAGCTTTTCTGTGCAACAGAGATCGTTAAAAAAAAACTAAAATCATCCTAAATGCAAAGTTGTGGTTCACAATCACAAAGCATACATCTCCAACACAGCTCCCATACTTAAGACTTGGGGATCATTATGCGGGAGAAGACAGAAGACTGTAAGAAACAGAATAGAGAGTTGCTACGAAATCTTGTGTCCTAGAAATGTCAGAAGCTGCACCCATAAAGTCTCACCAACATGACTACCAAAATATGAACTGAACAAGGACAAGAGTAAGCATGCTAGTGTGGATTTAGAAAAACCAAGGAGGCTTCAGCCTTACACAAAGTACTACAGTAAACTAAAGAATACTGAAAGCAGTCAAACTAGTCTCCCCCAGGGAAGAACATGCCAATTGGTTATCAATTCCAAAAGGTCATCTCTGAAAACATACATTCAAGTGTTTTATATATTGTGTGGTTTGTACTTATGTATTTAGAACACACACAATGTGACTGTGTGTGTATAACAATAAAAAAATGAAAAAGACAATAAATACTAAAAAAACAGAGGCTATCGACTTGTAAAAGAGCAAGGAGAGACATACAGAAGGAGAGAGAGGGAGGAATTATATAAGTTTAACTATAAATAATAAAAGACTTATCATTTAAAAATATTGGTTAAGTGATACAAAAAATAGTAGTAATTTTAATGGGATTAATGTTCCATATTTAAAGATATATAATACAGAGCTACAATAATAAACACAGTATGGTACTAGCACAAAAACAGACATATAGAACAATGGAACAAAATACAAAACTCAAACATGTAAAGTAACTAGAGCCATTTAATAAAAACTGACAAAGATTCCAAAAACATACACTGGAGAAAAGGTAGCCTCTTTAACAAATTATGCTTGGAAAACCAGACAACTACATATAGAAGAATGAAGTTAGACTAGTATCTATCATCTTGCACAAATATTAACTGCAAGTAGATTGAAAAACATCAATTTGAAAACCGAAACACTGAAACTTCTCTAAGGAAACATAGAGAGTGTTCTACAGGAAAGAACTTTTTTAGTAGGATTCCATTTGACCAGTAATAAAGGCCAACAATTGACAAGTGGGGCTACATAAAACTAAATTGCTTCTGTACATCTAAGAAATCAATCAATTTAGTGAAGAGGAAGCCCACAGAGTGGAAAAGAATTTTGACAACTACATATCTGACAGAAGAAGAATATCCAGAATATATAACAAACTAAAAATAAAAGAATCAAGGATGCAAACAATCTAATTGAAAAATTGGCTAAGAATTTGAACAGAACATTTTCAAAATTATATACAAAGATGGCTAAGAAATTTCTCAAAATTAGTTTATCTTCCTTAGTAATTAGGGAAATGCAAATGTAAACTTTGACATTTTATCTCACTCCACTCAGAATTGTGGAGATCAGAAAAAAATTTGATAACCAGCACTGTTTAGGATGTAAGAAAAACGAGAACCCTCATTCACTATTGGATGCATTGTCAATTGGTGCAGCCACTCTGATTATCAGGATGAAAAAGTCTCAAAAAAACTAAAAATCAAATATACCCTATGACTCATCCATACCACTGATTGTCATATGCTCAGAGGACTTGACATACTACTCCCCAGATACTTTCTGGGCCATGTTCATTGCTGCTCTATTCACATTAGCTAGGAAATGGAAAGAACCTAAATGTCTTTCACCTGACGAATGGTTAATGAAAATGTGGTGTATATATACGTCAGAACACTATTCAGTTATAAAAAAATGAATCATGAAATTTTCAGGTAAATTGATAAACCCAGAAAGTAAATGAATGAGCCCAAAAAGCATTATACTGAGTGAAAAAAAAAAAAACCCAGATGCTAAAAAGCAAACTCTGTATGTTCTCTTTTATCTTTGGTTCTTAGCTACAAATTTTGAAAGGAGCATATTACCTGGAGTAACCATAGAAACCAGGAAAGTAAAAAGGGACAATGTGTGGGTTGGGGAGCTCTAGAGATGGAAATAGCAGGACAGAGGAGATATGAAGAGAGAAATGGGAAAACAAAGTTGTTAAATTAGCAAGGGGAGAGAGGTCAATACATAAGAGAGAAATGGAAGAGGGGGTAAGTAACACTAAGGATGTTAGAAAAAGGCAACCAAATCACATTATTCTATAGTTACCTAAAATTACACATAAGGCATATAAGTTTATATGTACCCACGTGCACATACGTACTTATGTATATATAATGAAATAGTGATATTGCTGGTGATATTGTTCCCCTTAGAAGTCACAGACTACCTAACAAAAATCTCAGCACCAAGGAGAAATCTCCTTTTCAGTTGTTGGCCACTGGAGCCCAACATACTCCCTAAACCATATAGGCTATTGATGTTGCTTTTGAACCCCAGAAGTAGAAGATATATCACAAGTGTTGGAGATACTACACATTTCAGACACTGCACTCCAAGGAATAAAAAGATAAAACTTACTCAGAAAGCTCCTCCCTGAGGAGTAGCTTTCATAGTACTGGAAGATGTTCTGCAAGCTGCCAAGGGAAGACAGTAATCCATAGTCATGCCCAGCTGTGATTCTGAAAACCACAATGACCATCAGAACAAACTATCCCTCAAGATATCTTGTGAAAGAGTGGCACTTGCATTTTTTTTTCAGTAACCAACAGATTTCTAAAGAGCCTGAGCAACAGGCTGAGCAACATTTCATGCTTGGAAATGACCAAATACACATACATAGTGAAGTCATAGATTTTAGAGTAGAACCTACCACTAACATTTTACCAAACCAATATATTTCCTATGTGAATTCTATATATTTACCCTTACACTCACAGATAAATGTAGCTCTCACCTATTATCAAAGAAGCTTCTCTTTGCAACACATAGAGACCATTAAAGAAAGCCACAACTCACCAAAATTCACAGAACAACTGATCATGGGCAGCTCAAACCTATTTGATACTTCTACAGCACAACACTTACACATGAGGGTCAAGGAACATCTCAGAAGAGGGGTCCAAAAGATTATAAGAGCCAAAGGACCACGAAGTCTGCTAGGATACAGTGTCTCCTAGAAATTACCAGGAAATTACACCCATGAAACTTCAACAAAATGGGTGCTTACACAAGACATGAACAATGGCATCAAAAGACATGCTAACATAGAAGAGAAAAGTATCGTGGGGTTCCACTCCTAGATAAAACCTACAGGCAGTTAAGACTGTTGAGTGAGGACAATAGTTTCCCCAGTGAATAATCCCCTTAAGTGGTTCTCCAGTAGCAGAAGGCAGTCCTGAACTTACATACATTGAACCAGTACTAAATTGACAAAGCAGGTTGCATTTGTATATTTATGAATTTACATACATGCATTTAACAATAATAATTAAAGAAAAAGATGCCAAGAACTTGAAAGGAGTGAGGAGTACCAGGTGAGGAAAAAAATGATGTGATCATGTATTATTTTTTTGTAATTTCAAATAAAAATATAGGACCCAAAATATGGATCCATTAGCAAAATGCTTGACTAGCATACACAAAGCTCTGGGCTGAATCCTCAGTGCAGTATACTTTAAGCACGGTATAAAAGTTTGAGATCATTCGTATCTAAAGAGTGAATTTAAAGCCTCCTGGGGTGTATGAGAGCATGTATTAAATCAATCAAGCAATCATTAAATAAATAAATAAATAAATAAATAAATAAATGTGGGGGGGGGTTTTGTTTGTTTTGTTTTTTTGTTTTTTTGTTTTTTGCGTGTTGCTCTGTGAAGTGCAATTTTGAACACATCCAACTATTTAGTTTGGTAAAGTTTTCAAAAGATGCACATACCCAAGTAACCAGCACCCAAGTGATTGAATCTTTTGGAACACTATTTGTTCTTTGCTCTAATAGAGCTTAGTTGGTAACTCAACTGTCTATCTCAGAGTGAATCTATAAGGGATAGCTGAATTTAGCTTAAAACTTAAAACATGTTGATGAAGTACATAGAATTGCTTAAGCTGATTATAATGTCACATGATTTCTATTGAAATTATTTCACCTGGGAAAATGTCAAAGTGTCCTCATTAGGAGATCATGCAAGAAATCTGTTCAAGATAAAAACAAGAAAGCAATATGATTAACCTTACTATGCTTTGTACTTCCTACGAAATCAGCTTTTACTTATGAGCAAAATATATCACTTTAGTCTTAAACTATGTACTTGTCCATATCCATGATCCATAATAGTGCTTGTGAATGTGAGTGTGTGCTTGTGTGTGTATGTGGTATGTATTGGGGTACCCATTTGATAAAAGCAACCAACAGGTTAGAATCATCCTCTCTCTCTCTCTCTCTCTCTCTCTCTCTCTCTCTCTTGCTATATAAGGATTATTATTATTGATCTTCACCAACCTTATATTTGACAGAGGACTAATGTCCACTATATATAAAGAACTAAAGAAGTTAAACCACAACAAATCAAATAATACAATTAAAAAAATAGAGTACAGAGCTAAACAGAGGATTCTCAATAGAGGAATATCAAATGGCAGAGAAACACTTAAAGAAATGTTCGACCTCATTAGCCATCAAGGGAAATGCAAATCAAAACGAGCCTCAGATTTCACCTTACACCCATCAGAATGGCCAAGATCAAAAACTCAAAAGACAACATGTGCTGGATAGGTTGTGGAGAAAGGGGAACCCTCCTCCACTGCTGGTGGGAATGTAAACTTGTGCAACCACTCTGGAAAACAATCTGGTGCTTTCTCAGATAAGGATTATTTTTATTTTTATATTAATTAGTTTATTCACTTTGTTTCCCAGCTGTAGCCTCCTCCCCTCCCAATCCCATCCTCCCTCCCTCATCTCCTCCCATGCCCCTCTCCAAGTCCACTGATGGGAGAGGTCTTTCTCCCCTTCCATCTGATCCTAGCCTATCAGGTCTCATCAGAACTGTCTACATTGTCTTCCTCTGTGGCCTGACAAGTCTGCTCCACCCTGAGGGGTAGGTGATCAAAGAACTAGCCCATGAGTTCATGTCAGAGACAGTTCCTGTTCCCCTTACTAGGCTACCCACTTGAAGACTGAGCTGCTATGGGTTACATCTGTTCAGGAGTTCTAGGTTATCTCCATGCATGGTCCTTGGTTGGATTATCAGTCTCAGGAAAGACCCCTGTTCCCATTTGGTTCTGTTGCTCTGCTTGTGGAGCTCCTGTCCTCTCCAGGTCTTACTATCTACTGAGTGTATTTTTAAAGTTATTGTTTAACTGTATTAAAATAGCAAACTTTTTTGTTTGAATCTAGAAATTCATATGCTTATTTTAAAAATATATGATCCGTTACCTTACATACTTGCTTCCATGCATTTCTCATCATGATGTACCATGTATCCTCAACTATAAGCCAAAATAAATTCTTAAGTTTCTTCTTGCCAGGTATTTGGTCACAACAATGACAAAGTTATCTGACATGGTAATTTAAATTTTCTGTAATGTTTATATCTTATCTGTATTTGCTAATGTTCTGTCTAGATATTTCATTAGGCAGTTGGAGTAAAATAACAATTTCTAAATATAACTTTGGATTCTTATCAATCTCACTTTTGCTTTAGAAATTTCATTAAGACTGTGCATATTAGTATGAAGTTGTTGGCTTTCTGGCATGTTGATGCTTTTAATATAATAAATATCTATCTTTTGTTAGTAGTAAATTTTAAGGAATTTTAAAAATAAAGATATTTAGAGTACAGAGAATCATATGAAAGAAGGGGGAGTTAGTATGACCTAGAGAGGACAGGAGCTCCACAAAGACAAAATATATCAGGGCACAGGGGCCCTCTATGAGACTGTTTCTCCAACCAAGGACCATGTATGGATATAACCTAGAACCCCTGCTCAGATGTAGCCCATGGTAGCTCAGTAACCAAGTGGGTACCCTAGTAAGGGGAACAGGAACTATGTCTGACATGAACTCAAAGACTGGCTCCTTTACTTCCCCCTCCCCCGAGGGAGGAACAGTCTTGCTAGGCCATAGAGGAGGACTGAAGATGCCTGATAATCTAGGGTCAGATGGAAGGGGAAGAGGACCTCCCCCAGCAGTGGACTTGGAAAGGGGCAGGGAGGAAATGAGGGAGGGAGTGTAGGATTGGGTGGGAATGAGGTAGGGGGCTATGGCTGGGATACAAAGTAAATAACCTACGATTAATATAAAGAATAAAAAATACGGATATTTAATATCTGTATTTTAGTCAATCATGTTTTCTTTATTTATTTATATAGTTGATCCTGTTTTATTTTATATATTATGGCATGGCATATCTCCTATTAATTTATTTTTATAAAAACTGTATTATATAATATTTTGAGCATGTTTTCCCCTTCCCCAACTCTGAGATCCTCTTCAACATTTCCTACCCACCTAACTTCTTGTTCTTTCTTTCTCTCAAAACAAAACAAAGACAAAACAAAACTCAAAGGAAATAAACAATAAGACAAAAATTACCAAAACAAATCAATATTAAACTACAGAATTTAGAGCCTGATCTGTGTTGGAAAACTAGCCTTGGGCATGGGCCTGAGCTTGTGTGTGGTTGATATATCCATTGATACTCTACTGGCAAAAACTAATTTTCCCTTTTCCATCAAATATCAATTGCAAATAACTTCTTGGTTAGGGGCAGGGTTTTTTGTGCACTTTCCCTTCTCAGTCTTGGAATTCTGTCTGGTTTGAACCTGTACTGGTCTTATGCAAGCTACCACAGTCTGTGAGTTCCTATATGTATAAGTCTTGTTGAGTCTGAAAAATGTTGTTTTCTTGGAGTCATCCACCACCTCTATCTCCTATATTCTCTTCATCTCCGCTTTTTAATAGATCTATAATCTTTGTGAGAAAGGTTTGAGAAAATATTCCATTTAATACTGATTTTTCAGCATCTGCTTCCATACCCTGCTGGAAAGAGTCTTTCAGAGGCCCTTTGTGGTAGGCTCCTGTCTTGTTGCCTGTCTTCTCTCTTCCTATGTCTATCTTGTTTGACTTTCTGAATGAGGATTATGCATATTTCCTAGGGTCCTCTTTGTTGTTAAGCTTCTTTAGGACTATAGATTTTGGTAGGATTATCCTATATTATATGGCTAATATCCACTCATAAGTGAGTATATACTATGTGTGTCTGTCTGCTTCTGGGTTACCTCACTCAGGATGATCATTTCTAGTTCCCACCATTTGCCTACAAATTTCATGACTTCCTTGTTTTTAATTGCTGAGTAGTATTCCATTGTGCAAATGAACCGCAATTTCTGTATCCATTCCTCAACTGAGGGACATCTGGGTTGTTTCCAGCTTCTGGCTATTACAAATAAAACTGCTATGAACATAGTTGAACAAATGTCCTTGTTGAATGGTGGAACATCTTAGGGTATATGACTAAGGGTGGTATAGCTGGATCTGTGGCAGCACTATTCCTATGGAAGAAGGAAGAGGTAGAAAGACCAGGAGGGGACAGGGGCTTCAGAAGAAGACCAAGAGAATGAAAAATCTGGGCCCAGGCAGACCTGCAGAGACTGATGAATCAATCAAAGACCATGCATGAAGACAACCTAGACCCCCTGTTCAGATGTAGCCCATGGGCAGCTCAGTCTCTATTGGGCTTCCATAGTAAGGGGAGCAGGGGCAGACTCTGGCATAAACTAGGTTGCCCGCTCTTTGATAACCACCACCCACTGAGGTGGCCTTACAAGGCCACAGAGAAAAAAGATCCAGACAGTCCTGATGAGACCTGATATGTTTGGGTCAGATAGTAGGAGAGGAGGACTTCCCCTGTCAATGGACTAGAAGAGGGACATAAGGGGGAAGAGGATGGGAGGGTGGAAGCTGGAAGAGATGAGAAAGGGGGCTACCGCCAGGATGCAAAATGAATAAACTGTAATTAATAATAATGATGATGATGATTATGATGATGACGAAAAAACATAAAAATGTATTCTCCTAATCTGTGAATTTTAATTAGTGTATCAAAATTCAGGCTATTGTTGACATGTTAAGGTTTAATTTGACATTTTGCTGTTCATTTCCATTTGCTTTCTCTACTTTAAAATCTCTCCATCTTTATTTATTAAAAATACATGTGTATATCATATATATATTTATGTTCCTTATCACTGTATCCTGATATACACATTACACAATTTTGAAGTACAAAATTTATTTTCATCTAAATACAATTTTCTTAAATATATTCTTTATTTATATTAAATACTAATGCAGGTAGTGTTATAGTTTTTGCTTCAAGTGTCATATATAATTTAAGAAACACATTAGAATGAATATCATCTGTGATGTTTACTCCTATTCCCTCCTATAACTAAATGTCTTCTTTATTTTCTGGAGTTTCAAACTTTCTTCTCTCATTTTTCTTTCTGTTAATGGAATATTCTTTTTCTTTTAGTTAAAAGCACATTGTTTACTTACTTTGTGCTTCACTTTTTTACCATGTTAAATATATGCATAGAAGTTAAAAATTAAACTTCTAATAAATTCTAAATATTAGGCTGCTCAGAGTGATTACTGTCAAGAACAGTCTTATGAAAATGCCTATGGGAACTTTAATTTCCTAAAAAGAATTGTGTAAGTGCTTCAGTAGGAGGTATATGATATACACATTTTCATATGTTAACAGAAAGTGGGGAGTGTGGTGCAATGAAAGAGAATGTATGCTTCTTGATTTTTGAGACAGTGTTACAGATGGCAGAACCTATCCTGGACAGAGGAAAAGCTGATGCTTTTCATTTTTTAATTAATTAATTACAGTTTATTGACTTCGTTTCCCAGCTGTAAGCCACCTCTCACATTCCTTCCCAATCTCACCCTCCCTCCCTCATCACCTTCCATGCCCCTCTCCAAGTCCACTGATAGGGAAGGTCTTCTCCCCTTCCATCTGACTCTAGTTAATCAGGTCTCATCAAGACTGGGTGCATTGTCTTCCTCTGTGGCCTGGTAAGGCTGCTCCCTATTCAGGGGTAGGTGATCAAAGAGCCAGCCTCTGCGTTCATGTCAGAGACAGTCCCTGTTCCTATTACTAGGGAAACTTTTTGGAGACTGAACTTCCATGGGCTCCATCTGTGCAGGGGTTCTAGGTTATCTCCATGAATGGTCCTTGTTTGGAGTGTCAGTCTCAGAGAAGGCCCCTGTGCCCTGATGATTTGGTTCTGTTGCTCTCCTTGTGGAGCTCCTGTCCCCTCCAAGTCTTTCTTTCTCACCCTTCTTTCATCAGATACCCTGCATTCTGCACCAAAGTTTGGCAATGAGTCTCAGCATCTGCTTTGATACCCTGCTGAGTAGAGTCTTTCAAAAGCCCTCTGTGGTAGACTCCTGTCCTCTTCCCTGTTTTCTCCCTTTTCCTATGTCCATCCCATTTACCTTTCTGAATGAAGATTGAGCATCTTATCCAGGGTCCTCCTTCTTTATTAGCTTCCTCATGTGTACAGATTTTAGTATGTTTATCATATATTATGTGTCTAATATACACTTAAAAGTGAGTATATATCATGTGTGTCTTTCTGCTTCTGGGCTACCTCACACAGGATGATCTTCTCTAGTTCCCACCATTTGCCTGCAAATTTCATGATTTCCTTGTTTTGTATTGCTGAGTAGTATTCCATTGTGTAAATGTAACACAGTTTCTGTATACATTCCTCAGATGAGGGACATCTGGGTTCTTTCCAGCTTCTCGCTATTACAAATAAAGCTCCTTCGGACATAGTTGAGCAAATGTCCCTGCTGTATATTTGAGCATCTTTTGGGTATATGCCTAGGAGTGGTATAGCTGGATCTTGAGGTAGCACTATTCCTAATTGTCTGAAAAAGCTCCAGATTGATTTCCAGGTTTACATTGGAAAGTTTACATTCCCACCAGCAATGCAGGAGGGTGCCCCTTTTATCCACAACCTCTCCAACATGTGTTCTCACTTAAGTTTTTTATCTTAGCCATTCGACTGTTGTAAGGTGAAATCTCAGGTTTGTTCCTTAGCTATCAAGGAAATGCAAATCAAAACGACCCTCATGTTTTTTTCTTAAATGTATCATTTAATGAACACTGTGGTTATATCAGAGTAGAGAAATCAGTTAAAGACAGGATATTTATTCCTTGGTTGAGGGACATCTAGGTTGTTTCCAGGTTCTGGTTATTACAAATAAAGCTACTATGAACATAGTTGAGCAAATGTCATTGTTCAGTGGTGGAACATGTTTTGGATATATGCCCAGGGTGTATAGCTGGGTCTTGAGCTAACAATATTCTCCATTTTCTGAGAAAGCACCAGATTGATTTCCAAAGTGGTTGTACAAAATTATATTCCCACCAGCAATAGAAGAGGGTTCCCCCTTCTCCACAACCTCTCCATAATGCATAATCCCTTGAGTTTTTCATCTTAGCCATTCTGATGGGTGTTTGGTGGAATTTCAGGATCGTTTTGATTTGCATTTCCTTGATGACTAAGGACTTTGAGCATTTCTTTTATGTGTTTTTCTGCCTTTCGATATTCCTCTGTTGAGAATTCTGTTTATCTTTGTCTCTTATTTTTTAATTGGATTACTTGGTTTGTCTTCAGTTTTTTTATATCTTCTGGATATTAGCCCTCTGTCAGATGTAGGGTTACTGAAGATCTTTTCCCAGTCTGTAGGCTGTCCTTTTGTTCTGATGACAGTGTCCTTTCTGTACAGAAGCTTTTCAGAAAGTGTGGTACATTTACACCAAGGAATATTACTGAGCAATTAAAAACAAAGAAATCATGAACTTTGCAGGCAAATGGTGGAAAATACAAAAGATCATCCTGATTTTTAGAAATGCGCATTTTCCATTTTAAGGGGAATCTAAGTTACTAATATATTTGCTCATATGTGAACATAGGTACAGCACGACATGAGAAAAGTAACAAGGAAGAATTAGGAGTAAGAATTGAGGGAAGACTAAGCGCAAGGTAACAGGCACAGGTTATGAAGGAGAATTCAAGGCTAATTGCTATTTTAGTTCTAATTATGTCATGTTTTTTGGTGGTTTTGATAGATAAGTATATAAAAATATACTTGATTTTAAAGTGCAATGGTTTCAGAATCACTAACCAAATTATATGAAAGTCCTTTGAGATGTATGGACTTTGGAGCTGATTAATTTCAGTTTGTGTATTTCTAAATTTTAATATTATATAATAAAATTTATAAAGAGAATAAAAAATCATCCTGAGTGAGGTAATTCTGAAGCAGAAAGACACATGTGGTATATACTCATTTATAAGTGGATATTAGCCATATAATATAGGGTAAACATACAAAAATCTATAGTCCTAAAGAAGCTAAACAACAAGGAGGACCCTAGGAAAGAGGCTAAAACTTCACTCAGAAGGGCAAACAAGATAGACATCAGAAGTAGGAGAAGACAAGGAACAGGTTAGGAGCCTTCAATAGGGGCCTCTGTAAGACTCTACCCACCAGAGTATGGGAAAGAGATACTGAGACACATAGCCAAACTTTCTCCAGATTTCAGGAAACCTTACAGAAGAAGAGGGAGATTGAAAGACCTGGAGGAGATAGGAATTCCACAAGGAGACCAAAAGAGCCAAAAACCCTGGGGGCAAGGGAACCTGCAGAGACCAATACTCCAACCAAGGACCATACATACATGGAGAGTATTAGATGCCCTGCTCAGAAGAAGCCCATAGGCTGCTCAGTTGCCAAGTGGGTTCCCTAGTAAGGGGATCAGGGCCCCCCCGTCTCTGACATGAACTCAATGGCTGGCTCTTTCTTTGTTCAATTCCCTCTTGTGGGTGCAGCCTTGCCAGTCCACAGAGGAAAATGAAGCAGCCAGGCTTGATGAGATCTGCTAGGCTAGGGTCAGAGAGAAGGGGAGGAGATCCCTCCCTATCAGTGGACTAGAGAAAGGCAAAGGGGGAGAAAAGGCAGGGTGGGCAGGAGTAGGAGGAGATGAGGGAGGGCACTACAGCCAGGATACAAAGTGAATAAATAGTAATAAATAAATGAATAGATAGATGGATGGATAGATAGATAGATAGATAGATAGATAGATAGATAGATAGATAGATGATAGATAGATGGATGGACGGATAGATAGATGATAGATAGATAGATAGATAGATAGTTAGATAGATAGATAGATAGATAGATAGACAGATAGATAGATAGATAGATAGATAGATAGATAGATAGATAGATAGATAGATAAAACCTCAGAATATTTAAAATTAATAAATACAGCTATTTTGTATGGTGGTTCACACTCATGATCGTAGCACCTTGGAGAAACAGACATAAAAATCTAAAGTTCAAGATGTTTTCAGCAACATAATGAGTTTGAAAATGGCCTGGGTTATATGAGACATTGACAGAAAAAATAATAATAATATATAGTAAATTTTCCGGTATATTGAAATTCAATCCTTTGAGCAATTACTATGTTTTGAGTGCTCTACTTATTGTTGGATTATCCAGATCCTCACTAAAATCTGAGTCTTGTTATATTTTACTCTCAGCATGTTTTTCAGGCATATTCTGGGAGTATAAGTGGGCTAACATTAAAATATACAACAGTACTGTGCTAATAATTCTCAAAATTTCATTTTCTACAAGGCAAAATAATTAATTATCTTACTCATCTATCCATTTAATAAAGATTGGATTTTATAATCAGTTGACAATGAAACAACATCAGTAAACAAAATAAAAAGTTGTGAAGTTCCTTTTATGGTCTATATATGACACTAGGATAAAATAATAAAAATTCATATGAAATTCTGAAAGACTCAGAACCCTAGCTAAATCAATGATGGACATAAAGAACAATGCTACAGGTGTATAGTATCTTATTTCAAAATACTGCAAAAAAAATGATAGCAGTGCCAGTATGATGCTGACATAAAATGTGAATTATAGGCCAAAGGAAGAGAAAGACAGCCCAGAAATAAATTCAAATGTTTACATGGACTTTGGTAAAAATGCTAGTAAAATTGGATATCTATGTGAAAAAGACTAAAATTAGAATCTGTTATGAGAGAGGTGAGGGAGAGAGGAAGGTGGAGAGAGAGAATGTGAAGAACTTAGTAGACATTGCTTCAGATAAAATGAACAGTAACTACAATGTTAGAATGAGCATAGTGATTTTCTGCAAAAGAACGGTGAAAAAGAAAGCTGGTATATTTTGGGGTAAGTAAGAAGAGTGATATTAGATGAAACTGAAGAAGGAGCCAGGCTCCACATTCTGGAAACCTCTGTTTTGATCCCAATATGAGAACCCATTAGATAGCTTTGAATAGGGAAGATAACTTGTCTGATTTCCAATTTCAAGAGTTCACGTTGGCTTCTAGGGAGAAAATGGATGATAGAGAGGTAAGGACAGAGGTCAAGCTCCAGTAAATTTGATATTGGTGTTGTTCATATTAGAAACAGGGTGTTTTCTGTGATGTAAGGAAAAAATCAGGATCGATTTCAGAGACAGAGAATAAGAATGCTTAGAAGTATAGGGAAAAGGAGAGGTTATAACTATGTCTTTAGCTTGAACAATAAAATATCCTTTTATTTTAGATCTAACCTGAATAAAACAGAGAGACTGACTCAGGTTGTGTGTAAGTGGTAGAAAACAAGACAATCTTTGTTCACAATATCTAGAAGATATTAAGTTGTGGTGGTAAATGTAGTATTGCTGAGGAAGTTTTTTTTGTTTGCTTACATGTATTTTTGTTTGTATATATAAACACACAAGTGTAAATGCACATTTTCATATGTGTGTGCAGGTGTCTCTGTGTATATGCGTGTGTGGAAGACAGAGATCAAGTCTGGGTATCATTTTCAGGCATTATTTACCTTGTTTTCTTGAGATAGGGTCTCTTTCTTGAAATGGCAATCAAAAAGTAGCCTTAGTTGGCTAACCAGCAGGTACAAGAATCTGCCCTTTCCCAGGTCACACTGCTGGGATTACAAGCCTACCCTAGAATGTCTGACTTTTTATTGTTGTTTGATGGGTTTTGGTTTTGGTGAATTCCTTGTGCTTGTGAGGCTGAGATGTCTCTATTGCACAAGAGGAAGCTTCTTTTGACTTTATAAACTTCACATTAATACCATTATTTTTCCAGCTTTAAAATTTTAAGCCTGTATTATTTACCCTCTTCCTTTATCTCTACCTTCTTAATGTAAATTATAAGATAAGGGTTTCTCAAATGCTTGTCTTTTTTGCTGTCTTCATCTCCTATACACACACCTAAGAAAATTTCAGGTCTTGAGTAATGGGCTGTTTGGAGTGAGTATACACAAACTAGGAGTGATAATGTGATAATTATAGGTATGTCATATTTTCTCAAATTCTGTACCACAGAATATAAAAGCGTACAAGTGCCCATATGACTCTGAGACAAATATTATACTTTAAAAAATTCACATTACACCAGTAATGAGTATCTCTTGATAGCATAAGGAGTGATTTTCCTATGTACTTTCCTTGGCAGTGTTGTATAACAGACACAGATGGAGGCCTTATGAGTCAGACAAAACAAAACCACCTCAAGGGTTGCATTAATTTTCCTTCATTTAAAGGCAAAGCAGCATCTGTATGCTCCAGTCAACTGTTTTGAAAATAAGCAGGGGCTTCATGACTTCTTTTCACCAGACTCTTTCATTGAGCTAGAGGTAGAAATGTGTTGCCTAAATATGTTACTTAAAAAAAAAAATCTACTAAATTTCAAAGGGAAACATCAGGTTCTGGACTTTGAGATGCTCCGGAGAGAATCCAACTTGCATCTTGCTGCAACTTTCTCTGTAGAGAATCTGGTCTTGTAATTCCTAAACCTTTTTATTGCTCTGTAGATACACATCTATCTATCCATCTATCTACCTATCTATCTATCTATCTATCTATCTATCTATCTATCTATCTATCTATCTATCTGTCAATCATCTATCTATCTTATATGTATGACGGATTTGTCTGTATCTGTGTGTGTGTGTGTGTGTGTGTGTGCGCGCGCCCGTGCACACGCGTGCCCAGCCCACACTATGTACATGTCTTGACCTACAGAGGTAAGAAGAATGTTTTGGATGCTGTAGAACTGGAGTTACAGATGTTTGTGAGCTATAATGTGGGTGCTGAAAACAGAACCCAGGTTTTCTGCAAGATTAACAAGTGCTTTTAAACCGTTACCTATCAATCCATCCCTTGAATGGATTGTTTTGATAAATAAAGGAGAAATTGAATTAAGGAAGTATCTTTTCTGTGGTGAATAAGGAATTTTTCAAGGTCTACTTGATGTTAACTCTGGGAGCCTTTACCATTTACTGACACACTACTACTAACATAAGGACACTGTTGATGTGCCACTCATTTTTGATAATAATAAAAATTTATATTTTTTAAAAAGATAAATTTGAAGACATTGATAGGTGCCAAATAAGTACTGGACTAGAAATTGTTCTGGAGAACATGTTATTTGTCCTATGTAGACACTGTGAAACCACTAAAGATTTCTGATGACAGTAATAATATTATCTCAGCTCTACTTTAAGATCATGCTGTCTGTTTTATAAAGTGTGTATGTGTGCATGCATGTGTATATCTGTGTGTGTGTGTGTGTATGTGTGTGTGTGGTATGTATTGTGGTACCCATTTGATAAAAGCAGCCAACAGGTTAGAATCATCCTTTAAACAAAATTCCATCATAAATGTTGGAAGCAGCTTGTGTTCTGAATCGATTGTAGTCAATAAAGTAACTTTTCACTTTGTAAATCTTTGCTAAATATCTGTTTTCTTTTTTTTAAAGCATCCCTATTTCTTTCCCATACCAATTTTCTTTTGTGTGTGAGTGCGTGTGTGTGTGTGTGTGTGTGTGTGTGTGTGTGTGTGTGTGTGTGTGATAAGCCTGGGCACTGCAATGGTCCACATGATACATGATGGTGATCCTGGATTAAGTGAGAATAAGTGTGGATGCTAGCAATATTTTCCAAGATAATCAATTGGTTTTGTTGAACTGCAAAATAAAAACATATAAAGTAAAGGAGTGATGGAAATTAAGATTACTAGCTTGGTAATTAGAAGGTAGATAATTTCTTTAATTATTCTCTGTAACAAGAGACTGTAACTTCTAGGAATAACATCTAGACTCTTGTTCACTTGCTAAATTTGCAGCCTACTATAATATTAGATTGAGATAATCAACAGGAAGTTTATATTTGAGTTTTAGAGACTAAAGATCAAGTGTAGAGCCAGAATGAGTTGTATGATGTACTTACCTTGAACAACACATTTAATTATAGCAAAGTAACACATTTTTTTGTTTATTTTTTTTTACTTTTTTTTATTTTTATTTTTAGTTACAATTTGTTAACTCTGTGTCCCAGCTGTATCCCGCTCCCTCATTCCCTCCCCCTCCCCAACTCCCTCCCTGGTCTCCTCCCTGCCCCTTTCCAAGTCCACTGATAGGGGAGGACCTCCTCCCTTGTAACTCAGATTGACCTTGGGCTTGTGATCCTGATTCAGCCTCCTGAGAGTACTATGATTGCAGGTATGCACAACAATACTCTATCTTTACTGCACATTTAAAAGAATAAAATTAGTAGAGTATATTCTAATATACACTTGTGGAAATAGAATACACTATATGGGAAGTAGCAAGTGCCTTGCTGAATTTGCCTTAACACAGGTCTCTCATCAACTTTGCAACCAATTTATAAATTATCAAGACTTTACTCAGTCAGTATGAGATAATTCAAGTAAGGTGCAGGTTTTTTCCAGGGATTGTATGTTCCCGAGACTTTCCGCAGCACAAAGCAAGAGTGATGCCCAAATGATTATCTAATATCTAGCAAGCATTGGTTTTAACGCTTGTATATCAGAGATAAACTGCTAATTCTGAGCCCAGACAATTTACACAGTTACTATGTGTCTCTCACTCAAGGTTGTTTCCATGGCATTTAGTTACTTTCCAGCAACAGTTTTACACACACACACACACACACACACACACACACACACACACACACACTGTCTAGAATAGAAAACTGAAGCAGGGTTCTGAAAGTATCAAATGAAAACATAAATGTTTAATGTTATGATCTGTTCAGCAAAGCCTCTAGACTCAGAAAACAGAAGGATATGAACAAGATGAGGCCTCAAGTCAGGGGTAGCACACAGCCATTTCCAAAATTTGAGTTGAGACTGACCATTCAATCTCCTCTAGAAATGCATGAGTAAAAATACCCACATGCCAAAGTAAGGGAGACACTTGGGGAATTCAAAATGTGAAGAAAACAATGTGGACTGAAGGACTTTAAGAATCCGTGATTCTTAAGGGATTTCAGTATGAGACTGTGGTAATATCTTTCTCTATGAATAACCAAATGCCAAGGACAAAAGTATTCTCTGTATTCATGGGATTTCATTCATGGAATTTATGATCCAGGAAAGAAGATAGGATGACTGATCTGAAACGTTTGTAAATTTTGGTAATGAAAGATTGTTGTTATAGGAAAATTGAGCTCAGCAAGATTTTATGAACACAATATCTGTCTATATTTAGCCAGACCCTACTTTACTAGTAGGATCTGCATTTTTTATATACTTTCATTGGTAACAGATGTACTGATTGAGCTACTGAGTTCCAAGATAACCAGTTAAGACTCAGGATAGCTAGAATTTCCATACAGTTCCATCTGGATTATAATAATCTTGTCTCTTTATTCCAAAGTGTAATTGGAAATAATATTTTCAAAACACTAGGGTACACATTACCTATGAATAATGACAGTTTTATTGCTTTATTTATAACCTTTTCTTTCCCTACTTAACTCTTCGTGATAATTATCATAGACTGTGGTTTTCATACTATGATTTTATATTTTATATTCCGGAGACTGAAAGTCAGATAAAGTTTTTTTTTAAGATTTATTTATGTATTATGTATACAATGTTCTGTCTGTATTTACACCTGCATGCCAGAAGAAGGCACCAGATTTCATTATAGATGGTTGGGAGCTACCATGTGTTTGTTGAGAATTGAACTCAGGACCTTTCGAAAAGCAGCCAGTGCTCCTAACCTCTGCGCTATCTCCCGAGCCCCAGATAAAGTTTTAACAGGGTTTGGATATCTGTATTTCTCTTTCTATGGCATGTTTATGTCTACCATCCCTTTATGTATCCATATGACCTTTCCTTGGTGCATGTGTGGGAGCCAGATGAAATAGAGAAGGGTAAAGGGAAAGAAGGACTTTTTATACCTCTTCCCAAGTTTCAAAAATTTAAATACCATTTTAGTTGGTATACAAAATACTGGGTTTCATTAAGTCGTTTTCATACATGTATATGATTGTGCCCTGATCATATACTTTCCCATTGCACTCTCTTATTCCACTTTCCTATATGCTATTCTCCTTATTTCTCACAAATAATCTCTTTCTGTTTATATTACACACACACACACACACACACACACACACACACATCAATATCACATTCAGAAATTAGAAAAGAGACTTCCATTTGGAGTCATTTAGAACAAAAGTAAGTCCAACTTTATCCTTGGCAAGGGACTTTGTTCTTTATTGAACAGCGCAAAAGGAAAATTGGTATAAGAAAGAAATGGGGATGCTTGAAATACAAAAAAGAAAACAGATCTTTAGCGAAGGCTCACACGTTGAGAAGTTACTTTATTGACTACAATTGATTCAGAACACTATTCAAAACCATTAACATGTTATGCACCCACAACCACATGCTGCTTCCAACATTTATGATGGAAATTTGTTTTAAGGATGATGCAGGGAATCTTATGAAAGAAGGGGGAGGTAGAAAGACCTGGAGGGTACAGGAGCTCCATAAGGAGAGCAACAGAACCAAAAAATCTGGGGACAGGGGTCTTTTGTGAGACTGATACTCCAACCAAGGACCATGCATGGAGATAACCTTTGCATAGGTGGAGCCCATGGAAGCTCAGTCTCCAACTGGGTTCCCTAGTAATAGAAACAGGGACAGTCTCTGACATGAATTCAGGGATTAGCTCTTTGATCACCTCCCCCTGAGGGGGGAGCAGCCTTACCAGACCACAGAGGAAGACAATGCAGCCACTCCTGATGAGACCTGACAAGGTCAGATGGTAGGGGAGAAGGTCCTCCCTTATCAGTGGACTTGGGGAGGGGCATGGGAGGAGATGAGGGAGGGAGGGTGAGATTGTGAGGGAATGAGAGAGAGGGGTACAGCTGGGAAACAAAGTAAATAAACTGTAATTAACATAAAAATTTAAATTAAAAAAATCCTTACATAGCAAGAGAGAGAGAAAAAAGGGATGATTCTAAACTGTTGGCTGCTTTTATCAAATGGGTACCCTAATACATAACACATACACACACAAGCACACACCCACATTCACAAACACTATTATGAATCATGGATATGGACAAGTACATAGTTTAAGACTAAAGTGATATATTTTACTTATAAGTAAAAGCTGATTTCATAAGAAGTACAAGGCATACTAAGGTTAATCATATTGCTTTCTTGTTTTTATCTTGAACAGATTTCTTGCATGATCTCCTAATGAGGACACTTTGACATTTTCTTAGGTGAAATAATTTCAGTAGAAATCATGTGACATTATAATCAACTTAAGCAACTCTCTATGTACTTCATCAACATGTTTTACATTTTAAGCTAAATTCAGCTATCCCTTATAGATTCACTCTGAGATAGACAGTTGAATTACCAAATAAGCTCTATGAGAACAAAGAACAAATAGTGTTCCAAAAGATTCAATCACTTGGGCCAGAATGAAGGAGGGGGCTATAGCTGGGATACAAAACGAATAAACTGTAATTAATATAAAAAGTAAAAACTTAATTAAAAATTACTCTCGATAAAAAAATTCTAAGTTCACATGGATTCACTACTGAATTCTACCGGAATATCAAATGAGGAATAGCACCAGTGTTTCTCAAACTATTTCATAAAATAGAACAAGAAGGAACACTATCAAATACTGACGCACAGTGAAAAATAAAAAAGATAAAATTCTTGCTCCTACCTAGGTTTGTGGAATTGAAAGGGAGAGGCTATCAAGAACCGCAAATAAAACAGAATTTTAAAAAGAGCACAATATGAGACTGTAGACTATAGACTCAGATTTGCAAACTTGCTCTAACTTCTCATGCCCACCAGAAGTGGGTGTCTTGGCCACCCACCCCTTGTCCTTTCAGCTCCTCATTCAAGGTTTTCCATTGCTCCCCCTCATTTTCAATAGCTCACTAGGATGACTCACAAAACTCAAGACTGAATTGATTTATTATAAGAGATGCAACCCTGGACAACCTGATGGAAGAGATAATAGAGCAAAGGCTGAGGGAGGGGTAGGAGGTACTATACCCCTTGAAGATATGCCAATTATTCAGAACCTTCATGTCTCACCAACCTGAAAACTCCCTGAAGGCCTTCATTGAGGGTCTTTATGGTGGCATCATAGGCATAACTGAATATATCAGACCACCATCATTTGTGGTTAAATATGATTTCCAGCCCTGCCTTTTAACTAGTCACCTAATTCAGGCACAACCAGACCCCAGTATTTCAGAAACTCAGGCGCCAAGTTTCACAATCCTGATGACCTGAATTATGCCCCCCTAAAACCCCAAATAAAGGTGAACGGAGAGAATCAGCTCCACAAAGTTGTCCTCTGACCTCCACATGCATGCCATTAGAATTGTGCACCAACACACACAGAGACACATGAGTGTACACATAATTTTGTTTTTATTAATGTGTGTGTGTGTGTGTTTGAATGGAGGTACTCTCCATGGATGGACAATGTTCCTTCCAGAACTTGTGGATTATTAAAGCAAAACTCCAGTGCCAGGTATGGGGGAGTGGGGGATGCCTCTTGAATTTTTATCAGATAATCTCAAATAGTACAGACTACTGTTCTTGGAGCCCCACTAGAACTTGATTATAAGTCCCTATTGGTAAAGATTTTGCACACTTTGGCCACAAAATATAGAGATATCAAGCTGGAACAGATTTGAAAGCTTCCTTTCCCATGACTGGCCTTGAGGTGCACCCTGCTGTGAATTCCACAAACTACAACAATGGGAGGCAAGACATACCCTTTCTACCAGAATCATAGCATTGCTTTTGTGAGGTTAACCAATCACTTTCTGATTGGATAAGAGACCTAAGCAATACAAACTTATTCTTGGTTCTGCGAATGTGGGCAAGGGTCTGTGATTATGGAGGTCAGGGAATCTAAGATGGAACCAACTGCTATTGTTTGGATAAATGGTCAGGTTTCAAACTGTGCTCTAGATAAGTATGGTCATACAGACATACAATAGTGCTGTACTAAGTTTTTTCACAGAGAACTCTCTTACTGTAGATAGTAGCAGTTAGTACAGAAACCCATAACTGTCTAAAGTGGTAAAAATAAGTTGTGGTGTTAAACAACGAGGGGACCCTAAGGAAGATGCTTAATCCCCATTCAGAAGGGCAAACAGTATAGACATCGGAAACGGAAGAAGAAAAGGAACAAGGCAGGCACCTACCACAGAACACCTCAGAAAGAATCTACCCAGCAGGGTATTAAAACAGATGTCGAGTCTCATAGCGAAACTTTGCGCAGAGTACAGGGAATCTTATGGAAGAAGGGGAAGATAGAAAGACCTGAAAGGAACAAGAGCTCCTCAAGGAAACCAACAGAGCCAAAAAATCTAGACCCTGGAGCAGGGATGGGGTAGGGCTCAGAGACATATGCTCCAACCAAAGACCATGCATGGAGAGGACATAAACTCTCTACTCAGATGTAGTCCATAAGCAACTCAGTCTCAGTGTGCATTCCTTAGTAAGGAGAGTAGAGACTGTCTCTGACATGGATTCAGTGGCCGGCTCTTTGATCACCTCCCCCTGGGACAAGGTGGGCAGCCTTTCCAGGCCACAGAGAAAGACAATGCAACCAGTCCTGATGAGACCTGATAGGAAGGTATCAGGGGAGGAGGTCTAGCCCTATCAGTGGACTAGGGAAGGGGCATAGGGGGAGAAGAAGGAGGGTGGGACTGGAAGGAGATGAGGGAAGAGGTCAACATCCAGGATAAAAAGTGAATAAATTGTGACATATAAAAAAGAAAAAAAAAATAAGTTGTGGTAGAGTGCTTGACCTTAAACAGGACAATTATATCAGCTACTCTGCAACTCATAGAAGAGGAGAAGAATAATGTAAGAGTCAATGATTAGATCTTCTGGACACTAAAAAGCCATTACATTCATGAACTTGCTAGATCTGTGGCTATCTGTAAAGGACCAGATGCAATATGATGCAATAACATTGCACCATAGACCATGGAAAGAGCTATGAAGCCACACTTCCTCCTGAAAAATTATTGGCTTCTAACGGTTGTTGCAGGAAGGGACATTCTGTAATGATGTGGCCACTGATAAATCACCCTTATTTTTGTAAATAGTGCCCAGGCAAGATACTCTAATTAAATTCACACATACACACACACAAAACAAAAACATGAAAATGGGAACTGGACTTGCTGGGAAGAAGAAATTCAGTTGAAATTGGAGATAAGAGAGAAGAATGGGAGGTGAAAAGAACTAAAATGCACTGTTTAAATATATCAAACTACAAAACAATAAAACAATTTAAAAAAAAATTATAGCTCAACCTCCCAAAAGAATGTGGATGCAAAATTTCTAAATAAAATATTTGCAAACTGAATTCAAGAACATATCAAATTATTACTCACCAAGACAAAATTTTGTTAATTCCATACAGGCAGACCTTCAACACAGGCAAATCTATAATTGTGACATATCATTTAAATGGACTCAAGCACAAATAGTACATAATCATCTTGATAGAAATAGGCTTTTGACAAAGTCCAGCATTCCTTTGTAATAAAAGTCTTGAAGAAACTAGAAATAGAGGAACACATGATACGAAAATAAAAGCTATATATGACAAAATTGCACTGAGCATTATATTAAGTGGGGAAAAGGGAAAGCATTTCCAATTATATCAGGAACAAGAAAAAGACATCCACTTCCTCCATTTTTTAATCAATGTGGTGCTGAGAGTGTTAGCTAAAGGACTTATGAAAAAACAATAAAATGTATACCAACAGAAAAGAAAAAAATGAAAGTGAGTTTTTTTACTTGTAATTGACATGATTATGCGCATAAGAAATCCCAGAAAACACTTAGAACTGATAAGCACTTCCAGCAAAATTGCAGGATACAAAACTAACATGCCAAAAACCAGTAGTTAGAGGATAGGGAAAAAGAAGTTATATATATACCCTTTGTGGAAACCTACTTCTTAATAAATTAATTTGAAAATATAATTTAAAAATAAAAGAGTTTGAGCACAGTTACCTTGTGTCCTGTATCAGCAGAACTAGGAACCTAGGAGAGATCAAAGTGATATCCAG
Source organism: Psammomys obesus (assembly GCF_907164565.1). Classification (NCBI taxonomy): domain Eukaryota; kingdom Metazoa; phylum Chordata; class Mammalia; order Rodentia; family Muridae; genus Psammomys; species Psammomys obesus. Next base: position 5,142,666 of record NW_026589447.1, read on the forward strand.
GTGACAACTTTGGTGCTCATGGGAAGGTATATGGACTCCTCTCTTGAGCTCTCTGACACAACTGAGATGATTGAAAAAATATCCGGTTGCCCTCACCTCAGACTGCTTCCACTTGGAAATCACATTTGTCTGTAAAGAAGTGGCTTCTCACTCTTTTGGATGAAGTGCTCCACAACCGAAAGGGCCCCCATTCTTTGCTGAGAGAACCCTTATGTATACAAATGGTTTCTTTCTTCTGGATGAATGGCTTGTAGGATTTTCTACAAGATCAAAGCGTACAGTGTAAAAATCCCTTCATCCTGCATCTGTTGTGATGTAATAGCTGCTTTTCGACTTTGAAAACTCTACCCTGCTTGCCTTGGCACCAAGATTCTTTCCCAGTAAGATCTTGCTCTTGGTCAGTGAATTAGCAGATACACTATATACTCTTTTTTAATTAATTTATTTTTTATTAATTACAATTTATTCACTTTGTATCTCAGCTGTAACCCCCTTCCTCGTCCCCTCCCAATCCCACTCTCCCTCCCTATTCTCCTCCCTTGCACCTCCCCAGGTCCACTGGTAGGGGCAGTCCTCCTCCCCTTCTATCTGACCCTAGCCTATCAGGTCTCATCAGGACTGGCTGCATTGTCTTCCTCTGTGGCCTGGTAAGGCTGCACCCACACACACGGGGGGGGGTGATCAAAGAGTTAGCCACTGAGTTTATGTCAGAGACAGCCCCTGTTCCCCTTACTAAGGAACCCACTTGGACACTGAGCTGCCATGGGCTACATCAGAGGCCCTCTGTGGTAGGCTCTCACTATACTCTTAATTGGCTTTAGAAATTGTGCTAATTCATAATGTTCTCTCATATGTTATTTCACATATGATTCCTTTTTCCTTTGTGTTTCCTCGCTTTACTATTCCATGCCTACACATCTCAAGCTACTTTATCTTGTTCTTATTGTACTTCCTCCTGTTACATTTATATTAACCTAACTAAGGCATCCCTCTTTCCCCAAAAGTGTTGACTATTTAATGTTTTCTGAGTGTCTCTATTGCCAAGTAATAAGATAGATATGTTTTCTGTATCATAAATATTAGATATCTATAATGGGCTTTTCTGGTTTTGAGATGTTCCTTTGCTCCTTTCATGGGTTCCTGTTCCAGCAGACTTTGGAATCTAGAGGAGATCAAAGTGATATTCAGTTGATACCTGGACTCTGAAAAGAAGGAAGAGATTGTTACAAAATAAATGGCTCTTTCTTTTGGCATTTCTGCTGTACAGATTCGAAAGGGAATCATACCTGTTGTATTACAACTTGTTTGAAATAGTATCAATCCTTACCAGAGGACTGAAGGGAGAAATTTTATATACCGGGGAGATAAGAAAGTTGCAAATTTTACAAGGCTCCCATCTTAGGGTTACAGAAGCAGTAAATAAGTGCTGTGAAAGTGAGATGACCAGTCAGTACTGTTGCTGGCAGAAGATTCTCAGATACGCCTGTAAACCGTGCAGGCAGCAGCACGGTTGAAGATCTCATGAGCTATCACTGGTAGTATTTTCAGTGACACAGCTGTTTTTAGGTTACTAATGTTTCTGTAAATTACCTCTCACTTATATTCCCGTTAGTAACTGTAGTGAACACATTGATCCAACAAGTCAGAATTTGGTGCAATTGGTGTTTTGGCCTGTCACAGTTTCCCTGCAAGGGTCAATAGACATGTATATCATGTCTCGACACAAAAATCCATAATAATGTCTTTTCATTTCTATGAGGGGAAACCACAAACCTTGATCCATACAAGTTAGGATGACTTATGTTTTGCAGCCCTTGCAGGTCAAAAGTCTTAGTCCTTGCCAATTAAGGTATCTATGGAGCTGGAAGGAGCATACTATCTAAACTCCAAATAAGCTTTTTCTCTTTGAATCTTAGCAAACAAAATGACTCTGGAATCAAGCACTACATGCTGTTGCATATTCTCATCACTTTATGAACCTTGACCTTTGTTGACTGCTAAGTTCAATTCACACTAAACTAAGGCCTCAGGTTTTGAACAAACATTTAGAGGACTTCAAGTTGGAAAACCAGGAAAAGTAAAACCATGAAAACTTAAATTTTGATAACATAACACCATCTCCAAGTCTACAGAACCTAATGTTTCTACATCTAGAATCATCTAATAAGGCCATGGTGCACCTAGCCCAGATGTGTCCCTTTTAAGGGCTCGTTGGGGAAACTAAACTCATTAGTGTTCAACAGCCTTTCTCTATACAGGATCTCAATCAGACAGAACATAATTTTCCTAATGATTTTTTTTAAATATGGAGATTTAAGCATATTATTAATCTCTTTTGCCTTCACAGCCCTCATTTCCAAAATGGAAAAAGTTAATGCCTCACCAAACTTATCTAATATGGTTGTGATTGTTAATCTATATTAGAGATAAATTTAGAATGATTCCTAGAACTTAGTAAGTTCTCACTACTAATATCCACTGAATGCTTTTGTATGATAAATACCAAAAAAAGACACATAATCCATTAGTTAGAATGCATTATGGTAAATAAGTGCTGTACTAAATCTATGTGTCATGTGCTGTGGTACCATGGAAGAGTGGAAGAAAATAAGTCTTCATGTTTCTTGTGTTTCTTTATTGCTGTGTTTGGAATCAAACTCTTTAAGTTTCTTGAATTATAGAGGAACAGTCTTATAAGTATAACCAGTAGATGTAGAGAGAAAAAGACTATCATTTTGTTATTCTGTAACTAACAGCCAGTGGGACCACACTCCTAATTTATCTCCACAGGAGACCTTTCGTAAGATTCTTCCAGAGTTCTTGTAAATAAAGGATAAAAACCTGCTTTCTTCTTTTCTTCTGAATCTGGTCTCATGGCCTTGTCAGCAGAGGCCTTCAGTGTTATGGTGTTTTCCTGATATATAATACAGTTGGAGTATACTATTAGCCATCTCCTGCTTTATTTCTCTCTCCCTACCTCTCACACACTTTTTTACTTATACATATATAAGTAAAATATATAATTAAAGCAATATATATGTATTAATTCAATTTTGTCTACAAATAAAATAGATTCAGAACTAGTTTCATAAAGGATTGTTACTCATTCTTTTTAAATCACAAAGAAAGGTTTGTTTTAAAAAGTGACTATATTTTTAACCCATAGAGTCCACAGTTTGTGTTAGCCAACTACTCCTGGGCATAGGGACGGCCCTGGGGTATAGTTGATATACCAAATTCCACATCATTAAAGGAAACAAAATCTTCTTCTCCCAGTAGCAACCAAATGTCAATAGTTCCTCAGCTATGATTGGAATGTTGTGTCTACATTTCCATGATGGGATTTTTGTAAAGGTTTGAGTTTAAGCAGATCTTGTGTTCAGGCTATCGCAATTGCTGGTAGCTTCTGTGTGCTTCTGCACTGTTGTGTGCGCATGAGTAAATATTTTTAAATGTTGCTTTATTTAATCCTCATAGTTTTATAATGTAGTAACTAATAGTCCCACTTCACAGGCAATGAAACTGAGCCTAAGATAATTTATTCAATTTTCCTGAACTCAACATTGTTAGCAAGTTTCTCAGATGTTATTTTACCTAAATAATAAGGACTTAGACTCTAAGCTTCTAACTGAGACTATTATTTTTATTTTCAAATAAATACAATTTATTCATGATAATAGCAACTAATAACATCTTTAATATTTTCCTAAGATTCACATTTGTTGTGAATATTCACAATCATTTATATAAGATCCCAAGTATAGATGGGAGAAGTAATCACTATGTCATAGCTAGAATGTAAAAATAAAATTTTATACCAAAATAATGTTTATTTGTTTGTTTACATTTCTCCATAAATGCAGAGCTTCCATAGCCTGATGCATGTGAGTGAAAGTAATAAAATGTTTGGAGAGCAAAACTATTGTTTCTTATTTACCAGTTAGATTTTAAAGTCCTTTTAGAAAAATTAGGCAGTGTATGGGATTTTTTTACTTATATTTGACATGAACATACATACTCAGATTCTAATGGAATATTGCTAAAAATAAAAATAAGGCTAAGTCCCAACACAAAACTGTTCAAAAAGCTTATATCTGGTAATAGGAGTTGCATGACACATAATAGATACTACAATTTCAGCCACCATTATCGGGGGAGAAAATGCAAGTTTGCTTCTTATAGCTTTGGAAGTTAGGAGTCATAATATGTCAAACTATTCCATTATATTAACTATCCAATGTACTGAATAACTTCAAAGCATGAAGTATATAGAGTAGTACTTCAGGCCTTTAATGATATGGCCAGGAATAAAGGATGATACTAAGTGATGCTTCTAAACCCGAAGAAGCAGTGGGAGTTTCTGAAGCTTCTTGTTTCTCTATACACAATAGACCTTATCTGAGTACTACAGATAAGGTAAAACCAGATTATAAGTAATTGAAACCCTGAAATTTTGGGAGTAAATACCTTACCCAGCACTTTCTCTATGCAACAAACCAAGCAATACTAGTACATTATTAAGTGAAAAAAAATGTCTTTCAGATATAATCTCTCTTGTCTAAAGTTATGACAAATCTCTACATTTTCTTTGAAGTATTGACAAGACACTGTTTTCACACAACTACACAGAAACACAATCTTGTAACTGCCTTTAGGGACTGAATGAACTATGTCTGAATCCTCAGGAAACAGTTCTTTCATAGTACACTTACAAAGAAGAAGCTACTATATTATCTATGGAACAAAATGATTAGAAGTGTTATATTTTCTTTTCTGCTCAGTAACCCAGCAAAAAAAAAGTCACAGATGTGCAGGAAATAATCTAGTTTTTTTTCTCTTCCTTAGTATAAATGACAGCATATCTTAACCAACAGTGTAGAATGAATTTAAAGATTTAGTACAAAGAATTCCTCTGAAAATTCACAAAATAAAATTTGCATCAACAGCTTTAGTGGAAAGTTCTTTAGTAAATGATAATGAAAATTAAACTGAGAAGCTGAAATTTCAAGAAAGTAGACATGAAAGTTATGATAAAAGCTTAGGATCTCACTGAGTTGTCAGCATTTGAGTAGACTTGAAAAAGGCAAAGATGTGATACTATCAGGAGAAAGAATAGTATATCAAAAAGGAATAAAATATTGAGCTTCTTTAAAAAAAAAACTGGTACCTGGCATCTTAAAGAAATATGTGAATAGAGCAGAGTGATCAAACAAAATAAACGAGGGTATCCAGATAGAGGATGAGTAACAATAAAGGGCCTTGCAGATTACAGATAAGACAGTTAAAAAAAAACTTGGATTTGAGATATAATATAGAAGGATCTGAAGGAAACACATGACTGTATAAGACCTGCAGATCACTCTGATTTCTGTGTTACAAATCATGAAGACGGGTGTCCTTTGCTTTGCAGAAGCTTTACAGTTTCATGAAGTCCCATTTATTGATTGTTGCTCTTAGAGCCTGTGCTGTTGGTGTTCTCTTCAGGAAGTTTTCTCCTATACCAATGAGTTCTAGGGTATTCCCCACTTTTTTCCTAGCCAATTTAATGTGTCTGGTTTTATGTTGAAGTCTTTGATCCACTTGGACTTCAGTTTTGTGCAGGGTGATAAGTATGGATCTATTTTCATTTTTCTACATGTAGACACCCAGTTGGACCAGCACCATTTGTTGAAGATGCTATCTTTTTTCCATTGTATGGTTTGGCATCTTTATCAAAAATCAGGTGTCCATAAGTGTGTGGGTTTATTTCTGGGTCCTCTGTTCGGTTCCATTGATCCACCATTCTGTTTCTATGCCAGTACCATGCAGTTTTTATAACTGTTGCTCTATAGTACAGCTTGAGATCAGGGATGGAGATACCTCCAGAAGATCTTTTATTGTAGAGGATTGTTTTAGCAATTCTGGGTTTCTTGTTATTTTATATGTAGTTGAGAATTTTTCTTTCCAGGTCTGTAAAGAATTGTGTTGGTAATTTGATGGGAATTGCATTGAATCTGTAGATTGCTTTTGGTGGGATGGCCATTTTTACAATGTTAATCCTGCCAAGCCATGAGCATGGGAGATCTTTCCATCTTCTCATATCTTCCTCTAATTCTTTCTTCAGAGACTTGAAATTTTTTTCATACAAGTCTTTGACTTCCTTGGTTAGGGTTACTCTGAGGTACCTTATGTCATTTGTGGCTATTGTGAAGGGTATTGTTTCCCTAATTTCATTCTCAGCCCTTTTGTCTTTTGTATACAGGAAGGCTACTGATTTTTTTTTTTTAGTTAATTTTGTATCCGGCCACTTTGCTGAAGGTGTTTATCAGCTGTAGGAGTTCCCTGGTAGAGTTTTTGGGGTCACTCACGTATACTATCATATCATCTGCAAATAGTGATAATCTGACTTCTTTCTTTCCAGTTTGTATCCCCTTGATCTCCTTCAACTGTCTTATTGCTCTAGCAAGGACTTCCAGAACTATGTTGAAGAGATATGGAGAGAGTGGGCATCCTTGTCTTGTCCCTGATTTCAGTGGGATTGCTTTAAGTTTCTCTCCGTTCAGTTTGATGTTGGCTATGGTCTTGCTGTATATCGCCTTTACTATGTTTAGATAGTGCCTTGTATCCCTGATCTCTCCAATACTTTAAACATGAATGGATGTTGGATTTTGTCAAATGCTTTTTCAGCATCTAGGGAGATTATCACATGGTTTTTTTTCTTTCAGTTTGTTAATATGGTGGATCACATTAATGGATTTCCGTATATTGAACCACCCCTGCATATCTGGGATGAAGCCTACTTGGTCATGGTGGATGATATCTTTGATGTGTTCTTGGATTCGATTTGTGAGTATTTTGTTAAGTATTTTTGCATCAATGTTCATAAGGAAGATTGGCCTGAAATTCTCTTTCTTTGTTGAGTCTTTGTGAGGTTTAGGTATCAAGGTGACTGTGGCTTCATAGAATGAGTTTGGTAATGTTCCTTCTGTTTCTATTTTGTGGAATAGTTTGAAGAGAATTGGTGTTAGCTCTTCTTTGAAAGTATGGTAGAATTCTGCGCTGAAGCCATCTGGTCCTGGGCTCTTTTTGGTTGGGAGACTTTTGATGTCCGCTTCTATTTTTGGGGGATATAGGACTATTTAATTGATTTACCTGGTCCTGATTCAGCTTTGGTAAGTCAAATCGATCAAGAAAATTGTCCATTTCGTTTAGATTTTCAAATTTAGTGGCATATAGACTTTTGAAGTAAGTCCTAATGATTGTTTGGATTTCCTCAGTGTCTGTAGTTATGTCCCCCTTTTCATTTCTGATTTTGTTGATTTGGGTGGTGTCTCTCTGCCTTTTAGTTAGCTTGGCTAAGGGTTTGTCGATCTTGTTGATTTTCTCAAAGAACTAGCTCTTGGTTTCATTGATTCTTTGAATTGTTTTATTTGTTTCTAATTGATTGATTTCAACCCTGATTTTGATTATTTCCAGCCATCTACTCCTTTTTGGTGTGTCTGCTTCTTCTTTTTCTTGGGTTTTTAAGTGAGCCATTAAGTTGCTTGAATGTGCTGTCTCGAATTTCTTCTTGAAGGCACTTAGTGCTATGAACTTTCCTCTTAGCAATGCCTTCATTGTGTCCCACAAGTTTGGGTATGTTGTGTCTTCATTTTCATTGAGTTTTAGGAAGATTTTAATTTCTTAATTTCTTCCTTGACCCAGCTGTCTTTTAGTAGCAAGTTGTTCAGTTTCCATGCATGTGTAGGGTTTTTGATATTTCTGTTGTTATTGAGGTCCAGCTTTATTCCATGGTGATCAGACAGGATACAAGGGATTATTTCAATCTTCTTGTATCTGTTGAGGCTTGCTTTGTGACTAACTATGTGATCTATTTTGGAGAAGGTTCCATGAGGTGCTGAGAAGAAGGTAGATTCTATTGTGTTTGGGTCTAAGGTTCTGTAAATGTCTGTTAGGTCCATTCGATTCATGACCTCTGTTAGAGATATTGTTTCTTTGTTTAATTTCTGTTTAGTTGACCTGTCCTTTGTTGAGAGTGGGGTGTTGAAGTCTCCCACTATTAGTGTGTGGGGATCTATGTGTGGTTTAAGTTTTATCAATGTTTCTTTCACAAATGTGGGTGCCATTGTATTTGGGGCATAGATGTTCAGGATTGTGATGTCTTCTTGGTGGAATTTTCCCTTGATGAGTATGAAGTGTCCTTCCCCATCTCTTTTGATTAATTTTGGTTGAAAGTCTATTTTATCAGATATTAGAATGGCTACTCCTGCTTGCTTCTTGGGTCCATTTGCTTGGAAAGCCATCTTCCATCCCTTTACCCTCAGGGATATGTTGGCCTTGTGACTTAGGTATGTTTCTTGTATACAACAGATTGCTGGGTTTTGTTTACACATCCATTCTGTTAATCTGTGTCTTTTTATTGGAGAATTAATTCCATTAATATTGAGAGTGATTAATGACCAGTGGCTGTTAGATCCTTTGAATTTGATGTTGGCTGTGGTCATATGGTTGTGTGCTTGGTTGCTTTTTGTTTTACTGTAGTGGGGTTATTTATTTCCTGTGTTTTCTTGAATGTAGCTAGTATTCTTGGGTTGTATTTTCCCTTCTAGTGTCTTCTGTAATGCTGGATTTGTTTGTAGGTATTGTTGAAATTTGTTTTTGTCATTGAATATCTTGTTTTCTCCATCTATGAGGACTGAGAGTTTTGCTGGGTATAGTAGCCTGGGCTGACATCTGTGTTCTCTTAGGGTCTGAATGATATCTGTCCAGGCCCTTCTGGCTTTCATAGTCTCTGTTGAAAAGTCACGTGTGATTCTGATGGGTTTGCCATTATATGTTACTTGGCCTTTTTCTCGTGCAGCTTTTAGTATTTTTTCTTTATTCTATATACTTACGGTTTTGATTATTATGTGGCAGGAGGATTTTCTTTTCTGGTCTAATTTATTGGGTGTTCTATAGGCCTCTTGTATTCTTATTGGCCTCTCCTTTAAGTTGGAGAATTTTTCTTCAATGATTTTGTTGAAAATATTTTCTGGGCCTTGGAGGAGGAAATCTTCTTTTCCCTCTATTCCTATTAACATTAGGTTTTGTCTTTTTATGTTGTCTTGAATTTCTTGGACGGTCTGTGTCAGGAATTTTTTAGATTTAACATTTTCTTTGACAGATACATCTATTTCTTCCATTGTATCTTCCACACCTGAGATTCTTTCTTCCATTTCTTGTAGCATATTGGTTATGCTAACCTCTGTAGTTCCTGCTTTCTTCCCTAAGTTCTTTCTCTGCACAATTTCTTCCACTTGTGTTTTTTTTAATTTTTCCAATTCTATCGTCAGGTCTTGAGCTATTTTGCTGGTTTCCTTCACCTGTCTGACTGTATTTTCATGTTTTTCCGTCAATTCCTTCAGCTGTTTGTTTGAACAATCCACTGTTTCTTTTATTTCATTCTGCCTACAGATTGGGAAAGAATCTTCAGCAACCCTTTATCTGACAGAGGACTCATATCCAGTATATATAAAGAACTAAACAAGCTGAAAAGCAGCAAACCAAGTAATCCACTTAAAAAATGGAGAACAGAGCTAAACAGAGAATTCTCAATAGAGCAATATCGAATGGCAGAGAAGCACTTAAAGAAATGCTCAACCTCATTAGCCATTAGGGAAATGCAAATCAAAAGGACCCTGAGATTTCACCTTACACCCATCAGAATGGCCAAGATCAAAAAGTCAAGTGACAACACATGCTGGAGAGGTTGTGGAGAAAGGGGAACCATTCTCCACTTCTGGTGGGAATGTAAACTTGTACAACCACTCTGAAAATCAATCTGCTGCTTTCTCAGACAACTAGGAATAGCACTTCCTCAAGACCCAGCCATACCACTCCTAGGCATATACCCAAAAGAGGCACAAGTACACAACAAGGACATTTGTTCAACCATGTTTGTGGCAGCTTTATTTGTAATAGCCAGAAGCTGGAAACAGCCCAGATGTCCCTCAACTGAAGAATGGATGCAGAAATTGTGGTACATCTATACAATGGAATATTACTCAGCAATGAAAAATAAGGAAATCATGAAATTTGCAGGTAAATGGTGGGACCTGGAAAGGATCATCCTGAGTGAGTTGTCCCAGAAGCAAAAAGACACACACTGTATATTCTCACTCATATAGACATACAACATAGGACAAACCCACTAAAATCTGTGCATCTAAAGAAACTAAGCAAGAGAGAGGACCCTAACTAAAATGTTCAATCCCCATCTTGAAAGGCAAAGAGGATGGACATCAGAGGAAGAAAACAGGAGACAACCTAGGAACCTTCTACAGAGGGCTTTTGAAAGTCAGAAGAAGAAAACAGGAAACAACCTAGGAACCTGCCACAGAGGGCCTCTGAAAGCCTCTGCCGTGCAGACTGTCAGAGCAGATGCTGAGCCTGATGTCCAACTGTCGGGCAGAGTGAATGGAATTTTATGTAAGAAGTGGGAAATAGTAAGAGCTGGAGGGGACGGGAACTCCACAAGCAGAGCAACAGAACAAGATAATTTGAACACAGGGAACTTCCGAGAGACTCATACTCCAACCAAGGTCTATTCATGGAGATAACCTAGAACCCCTGCACAGATGTAGCCCATGGCAGTTCAGTGTCCAAGTGGGTTATATAGTAATGGGAAGAGGAACTGCCTCTGACATAATCTGATTGGCCTGCTCTTTGATCACCTCCCCCTGAGGGGGGAGCAGCCTTACCAAGCCACAGTAGAGGACAATGCAGCCACTTTTGATGAGAACTGATAGACTAAGATCAGAAAGAAGAGGAGAACCTCCCCTATCAGTGGACTTGGGGACTTGCATGCATGCAGAAAGGGGAGGGAGGGTGGGAATGGGAGGAGAGGAGGGAGGGGCTTATGAGCGATACAAAATGAATAAAGTGTAATTAATAAAAAATTTTAAAAAATGAATCATGAGGACCATCTTTATTTTAAGAACTCAGAAGAAAGATGCTAGTTGCTTGGATTAGAACAATAGCTTTACACAAAGTAAGAAGTCAGCAGATGATTCACCTGTGAGGAAGATTGTAGGAGGACTGATTAACATTGACCAAAATCAAAAAAATAATAATAATAAATAACGATTTTGGTTGAACTGTTTAAGTTTTAGATGCCTGGAATTCATGGAAATTGATATCAATGAATACATCCAAATAAAGATTGTGAACGGGCCAACCCATGTAACCAGGCAAGACTTCCAATGGAGGAATTGGGACACCAATTCAGCCACAAAAGGTTTGCACAACAATTTGTCCCGCCTACAAAACGTGCAGAGGTAAAGATGGAGCATGAATTGAGGGAATAGCCAACCACTGACTGGCCCAGCTTGAGAATCATTCCATGAAAGGGAACCCAACCCTGACACTAGTAATGATATACTTTCATAATTGCATACAGGAGACTAGCATAACTATCATCAGAGAAGCTTCACCAAGCAACAGATGGTAACTAGTACAGAGACAGAGACCCACAGCCAAGCATTAGGTGGACATGGGGAAATCTGTGGAAGAGGGGGAGGAAGGATTGAAGGAGCCAGAGGGGTCAAGGACACCATAAGAAAAGTTACAGAATCAACTAACCTGGGCCTATAGGTTTTCATAGAGACTGAAGTGCCGATCAAAAAGCATGAATGGGAGGTATCTATGCCTTCTGCACATATGTAAGAGTTGTGTAGTGGTGTCTTCATGTGGGACTCTTAAAGTGGGATAACTAGCTGTCTCTGACTCATTCCCTGCCTTTTGGTTCCCTTTATCCTAACTGGATCGCCTTGTCTAAACTCAATAGAAGATACTTGTAATCTTACTGCAACTTGATGAACCAAGACTGTTTGATATCCATGAGAAGGCTCCCCTTTTCTGAGAACGGGAAGAAGGGTGGATGGGAGGAGAGAAGAGATAAAAGTGAAGGACTGGGTGGAAAAGGGGACGGGAAAGCTGTGACTGGGATGTAAAGTAAATAAATAAGCAATTTAAAAAATATTTAAAAAGAGAAAGAATGTCTTTATGACTCTTGTTTTACAGTGTTCTACAATTTGATTCATTTTTAGGCAATGACATAATTTTACCTTTTCTTTATGAATAAATGAACCGTATTTTCTATATATATAAAACATGTTTTCTATTAATCTCTTGATGAGCAAAGCTATACCACTGCTAGGTATATACCCAAAATTTGCTCAAGTACACAACAAGGACTTTTGCTCAATCGTGTTTGTAGCAGCTTTATTTGTAATAGCCAGAACCTGGAAACAACCCAGATGTCCAACAACGGAGGAATGGATACAGAAATTGTGCTATTTTTACACAATGGAATACTACTCTGCAATCAAAAAGGAGGATATCATGAAATTTGCTGGCAAATGGTGGGATCTAGAAAAGATCATTCTGAGTGAAGTATCCCAGAAGGAGAAAGACAAACATGGTATATACTCGCTTATATAGACCTACAAGATATGGTAAACATAATGAAGTCTATACACCTAAACAGATAAACAAGAGAGCAGACACGGGGTAAGATGATCAGTCCTCACTTAAAAAGACAAATGAGATGTGCATTGGACATATGACAGGAGTCTACCGCAGAAGGCATCTGAAAGACTCTACCAAGCAGCGTTTCAAAACAGATACTAAGACTCATAACCAAACCTCGGCAGAAGGGGAGTTAGTATGACGTGGAATGGATAGGAGCCCCACAAGGACCAAATATATCTGGGCACAGGGTTTTTTTCTGAAACTGTTTCTCCAACCAAAGACCATGTATGGATATAACCTAGAACCTTTGCTTGGATGAAGCTCATGGTAGCTCAATAACCAATTGGTTTCCCCATAGTGAGGGGAACAGGGACTATCTCTGACAGGAACTCAATGGCAGGCTCTTTGACCTCCCCACCCCCCAAGGGAGGAGCAGTCCTGCTAGGCCACAGAGGAGGACTTTGCAGCCAGTCCTGAAGATACCTGATAAAACAGGGCCAGACGAAAGGGGAGGAGGTCCTCCCCAATCAGTGGACTTGGAAAGGGGCAAGGAGAAGCTGAGGGAGGGAGGGTGGCATTGGGAGGGAATAAAGGAGCAGGATACAGCTGAGATACAGAGCTAATAAAATGTAACTAATAATAATAAACAATAAAAAATGAAAAAAAAAACTAGCCACAAACTAAAGTCATCTAAAAAGAGTGAACCTCAACTGTGGAATTGCCTCCATCAGATTTGCTTTTGAGAATGATTCTAGCTTGTTTGTTTATCTATTTATTTATTTATTTATTTATTTATTTATTTATTTTTATTTACATTTATTTACTTTACATCCAGATTATAGGCACCTCCCTTGTCTCCTACCAGTCTTATTCTCCCTCCCTCTTCCCCACTAACCCTCTCCCCTAGCTCTCAGAAAAGAAGAGTCCTCCTCCCTTACCAACTGGTCACAGAATATCAAGTCTCTTCAGGACTGCCTGCATCCTCTTTCTCTGTGGCCTGGCATGGCCATCTTGCCCTGGGGAAGTGATCAAGGAGCATGCACAAGATTCCATATCAGAGATAGCTCCTGGTCCCCTTACTAGAGGACCCACATAGGGACTGAGCTATCCATGGACTACATCTGAGCAGGGGGCCGAGGTCCTCTCCATTCATGGCCCTTGGTTGGTACATCAGTTATGAAGCCTCCCCCTACCCTTGGGCTCAGATTTGTTGGCTCTGTTGGTCTTCCTGTGGTGCTCCTGTTTCCTCTGGGTCCTTCTATCTCCCCATTTTTAATTAATTTTTTATTTTTTATATTAATTATAGTTTATTTACTTTGTATCCTAGCTGTAGCCCCCTCTCTCATTCCTTCCCAATCTCACCCTCCCTCGCTCATCTCCTCCTTCCCCCTCTCAATGGCTGGCTCTTTGAACTCCCCCACCCCGAAGGGAGGAGCAGCCTTGCTAGGCCACAGAGGAGGACATTGTGGCCAGTCCTGAAGAGATCTGATAAGCTAGGATGAGATGGAAGGGGAGGAGGATCTCCCCATTCTTCCAGAAGACGCCCTGCACTCTGCCCAAATTTTGGGTGTGAGTCTCAACATCTGCTTTAATCTCAAAAAATTAAATACCAATAAACCAAATAATCTAAGTTTTAAAAATGGGGTGCAGAACTAAATAGAGAATTCTCAACAGAGGAATATCTAATGTGTGAGAAACCTTAAAGAACTGCTCAATGTCCTTAGTTATCAGGGAAATGCAAAACAAAACAACTCTGAAATTCCATCTTATACCCATCAAAATGGCTAAGACAAAAAACTTAAGTGACAAAACATGCTGGTGAGGTTGTGGAGAAAGGGGAGCCCTCCTCCATTGCTGGTGGGAGTGCAAACTTGTGCAACCACTTTGAAAACCAATGGAGTGCTTTCTTAGAAAATTGGGAACAGTTTTACCTAAAGACCCAGCTATACCACTCTTGAGCATATGTCCAAAGGATGCTCCAACATACAACAAGGACATTTGCTCAACTATGTTCATAGCAGCATTATTCATAATAGACAGAAACTGGAAACAACACAGATATCCCTCAACCAAAGAATGGATAAAGAAACTGTGGTACATTTACACAATGGAATATTATTCAGCTATTAAAATTATTGACATCATGAAATCTGCAGGCAAATGGATGGAACTAGAAAAATATCCTCTTGAGTTAGATAACACAGACTCAGAAAGACACACATGGTATATACTAAGTGAATTATATTCATATAGTACAGGATAACCATACTTCAATCCACAGACCGAAAGAAACTAAATAACAAGGAGGTCCCAAGGAAGAATGCTTAATTCTCATTCAGAAGGGCAAATAAAAAAGACACCAGAAGATTTTGAAAAGAGGGAACAGGATGGGAACCTACTAAACATGTCCTCTGAAAGACTCTGGGGTATTTCCTTGATTAATAACTGTTGTAGGCATGTCTATCCCACTATGGGTGATGACAATCTTCTGCAAGTGGCCCTGGGTTATATAAGAAAGCTGGTAGAAGAAGCAATGGAGAGCAAGTCAGAAAGCAACATTGCTCCACTGTCTCTGCTTTCATACTTGGCTACAGGTTCCTCCTCCCTTGACTTCCCTCAGTGACTGTCACTTGGGTTATGTAAGTCAAATAAACCTTTTCTTCCAAAGTTTTATCACAGCAATAGAACACTAAATAAAACAATTCATAAATCAAAAATTGAACTAATTGCATAGGAAGAAGTATAGTGCATGTAATATAGAAACTAAAGACAGTGATATAGTCCATCAGCCTTAATCAGATTACCTCACCCCAGCTGTACTTGTACTTTGTATTTGTGGATGTGTTAAATTCTATATTATTTTGCCAAAAGTGGTGTTTGTATCCACCATCACAGTTAACACAGAAAATGTTTCAGATGAAGTATGTAACTACTATATTACTTAGAAAAAAAAAGAAAGAAAATAGCTAACATTTACCCTAGCTGGAATAAATTTTATTTTCCAACATAGTGTGTGGAAATATTCGTGAAATACTTTACATGTCCTTCTGTTTGTAGATGCTTAAACTGTTTGTATCCATATCGGTTAGCAAAAAATGAATTCATGAAGAACATACTGATGAATCTCTTAAAAGATTATACAGATAAAAAAATACATGAGTTTTCCTTAGGGTTTAGATAGCAGTGCAAGGAAAGAGGAAAGGGGCAAGATAAGAAAAACGAGAACAAAAATTCACAGTGGGCCTCTTTCTTGCCATTTTTACCCTTTTTGTTTTCCATCATATGGAACTGCTGAAGACTGAGAAGTCAGTGTCTTAGCAGCTATGTCTGTGGAGTCAGTTCCCTTCTGTAATTTCTAAAGCATTCTACAGAAATTGAAAACTGGCTGGCTAATTAAATGTCCCAGAACAGTTTTTCCTTTTGACTGCGGGGCATGATGGTTGATGAATCCTAAAGTAACCTGTTGAGAAATAAGGAATGATATTTTGTCCTTCCTTTATGATTCTGTCATGGAGTATGGCATCTTATTTAATGAGAGTCTTTAGCAGCATCCTTTGTCTATGGGTTGTATTGGGATATCACAATCCAAAGTAGTAGGGTCCTGATCTAGAAGGGGCTGATATATGAACAGTCGGTATAATTTTGTACAAATCCGCATGCTTTCTCACTCTATCCAAGAATCTCTATTTTCCCTCAAGAGTACACTTGGTTATTAGGGTAAGATATAAATCCATCTGTGTGAGATCATATAATAAAGGTAATTCTGAAAACTAATAGTAAATCAAAATGGTTCCTGAAAGCATCATCTTAGCTTAACGTAACTTTATGTTGCTGGAGGTCTGTGACTGGAAATGGAACATGAACTCTAATTGTCCCTAAGTACTTTAGATGAATGTTGAAAGCACAAAGGTAGGTAGAGAACTGTAAGCTCCATTTCTTATGTTGTCACAGAATTTGTTTTTCTCCTGTGATGATTAAAATCAAATTCACAGGATTTAGAATCACATGCAAACAAGCCTACTGGGTATCCCTCAATGAAGTTAGTTGAACGGGGAAGACTCACCTAAATATGGGTGGAACCCTTTCATGGGTTGGAGTCCTGAGCTGAATGAGAAGCAAAAAGTGAGCGAAGCATACTTGTTCATCTCTGTTTCCTAACTGCAAATCCAGTGTGCGCAGCAACCTCAAGCTCCAACCACCATGACTTCCCCAGTCTAATGGATTATACCTTTGAACTATAAAATAAACCATTAACTCTTAAGTTGCTTTTGTCAAGAAGTTTGATCCACTGCTGCTTTCTATCTATTTCTCCTTCTGGGTGAAATTCCAGAACCCATCCTTGGGTCTTCCTTGTTACTTAGCTTCTTTAAGTCTGTGGATCATAGTATGGTTATCCTGTACTATAGGTGTAATATCTGCTTATCAATGAGTATAGACCATGTACATCTTTCTGCTTCTGGGTTACCTCACTCAGAATTATCTTTTCTAGTTCCATCCATTTGCCTGCAAGTTTCATGATTTCCTTATTTTTAATAGCTGAGTAGTATTCTATTGTAAAAATGTACCACAATTTCTTTATCTGTTCTTTGGTTGAGGAACATCTAGGTTGTTTCCAGCTTTGGGCCGAGTGAAGGGAATCTTCTGAAATAGGTGGGAAATAGTAAGATCTGGAGAGAACAGGACTCCACAAGGAGAGCAACAGAACCAAAAAATCTGAAAACTGGGGTCTTTTCTGAGACTGATACTCCAACCAAGAACAATGCATGGAGATAACTTAGAACCCCTGCACAGATGTAGCCCATGGCAGTTCAGTGTCCAAGTGGGTTTCATAGTAATGAGAACAGGGAATGTCTCTGACATGAACTGATTGGCCTGCACTTTAATCACCTACCCCTGAGGGGGGGGACAGCCTTACCAGGACACAGAGGAAGACAATGCAGCCACTCCTGATGAGACCTAATAGAGTAGGGTCAGAAGGAAGGAAAAGAAGACCTCCCTTATCAGTGGACTTGGGGAGAGGGATGCATGGAGAAGAGGGTGGAAGGGAGGGGTTGGGAAGGGAGGAGGGAAGGAACTAAAGGGGGGATATAAAGTGAATAAAGAGTAATTAATAAAAAATTTAAAAAAGGGAAGGAGTTTCTTTCTGTGTGTGTGCACACTTATAAGTGTGTGTATATGAGAGAGAGAGAGAGAGAGAGAGAGAGAGAGAGAGAGAGAGAGAGAG
>NW_026589447.1:5160388-5191445 GCF_907164565.1 Psammomys obesus
GAGAGAGAGAGAGAGAGAGAGAGAGAGAGAGAGAGAGAGAGAGAGAGAACACATGCATGGCTGAAAGTCAGAGGGCAATGCTGTGGCATTTGTTCCTTCTCTCTACTTTTACATAGGTTTGAGGCCTCAAACTCGGATGCTAAATGTAAGATAGCTTATTTCAGATAGAAATTATTCAAATTTATAATCCCACCCAGGATGTGGCTTATTCTTTTTTTTTACAATTTATTCACATTTTAAGTTTTTAATTTTTTAATTTTTATTTTTTTAATATTAGTTACAGTTTATTAACTTTGTATCCGAGCTATATCCTGCTCCCTCATTCTCTCCCATTCCCACCCTCCCTCCCTCATCTTCTCTCCACCCCTTTCCAAGTCCATTTATGATCCCACCCATGATGTGGCTTATTCTTAATGTTTTCATTCCCATGCATTACAACTCAAGACTACACTAATGCCCCACAATTTTGCATCTTTTTTTTTCTTCAAGCACATTATGTAAATGGTTTCTTAGTTTAAAAAAAACATTAGTTGTGGGTTTGAGTCAATTTACAATATATAATTTTTATAAATTATATATTTATAATTTATAAATTTATAATTTATAACTTATAATTTATAATTTATATATTTATAATTTATAAATATATAATTTATATTCATTGCACATGATACTATATTGTATATTAAAAATATTATATAAAAATATACAATACAGTATCATGTACAATGAATATACAAAAAAAATCATCTGACAGAGGGCTGATATCCAGAATACATAAAGAACTAAAGAAGTTAAAAAGCAATAAATCAAGTAATCCAAGTAAAAAATTGAGTACGGAGCTATACAGAGAATTCTCTGGAGAGGAATATAGAATGGCAGAGAAACACTTAAAGAGATGCTTAACATCCTTAGCCATCAGGGAGATGCAAATCAAAACGACCCTGAGATTTCACCTTACACCCATCAAAATGGTTAAAATCAAAAACTCAAATGACAACACATGCTGGAGAGGTTGTGGAGAAAGGGGAACCCTCCTCCACTGCTGGTGGGAATGTAAACTGGTACAACCACTCTGGAAATCTATCTGGCGCTTTCTAAGACAATTAGGAATAGTGCTTCCTCAAGACCCAGCTATACCACTCCTAGACATATATCCAAAAGTTGCTCAAGTACACAACAAGGACATTTGCTCAACCATGTTTGTAGCAGCTTTATTTGTAATAGCCAGAACCTGAAAAAAAAAACAGATGTCCCTCAACGGAGGAATGGATACAAAAATTATGGTATTTTTACACAATGGAATACTACTCACCAATCAAAAACAGGAAATCATGAAATTTGCAGGCAAATGATGAGATCTTGAAAAGATCATTCTGAGTGAGGTATCACAGAAGGAGAAAGACACACATGGTATATACTCACTTATATAGACCTATAAGATATGATAAACATAATAAAATCTATACACCTAAAGAAAATAAACAGGAAAGAGGACGAGGGTTAGATGATCAATCCTCACTTAGAAAGACAATGGAATGTGCATTGGACATAGGAGAAAACAAGTAACAGGACAGTAGCATACGGCAGAGGGCCTCTGAAAGGCTCTACCTAGCAGCGTATCAAAGCAGATACTAAGACTCATAACCAAACCTTCAGCAGAGTGCAAGGAATCATATGAAAGAAGGGGAAGTTAGTATGACATGGACAGGATAGAAGCTCCACAAGGACCAAATATATCTGGGCACAGGGGTCTTTTCTGAACTGACACTCCACCAACAACCATGTATGGATATAACCTAGAACCTCTGCTCGGATGTAGCCCGTGGTAGCTCAGTAACCAATTGGTTTCCCATAGTAAAGGGAACAGGAACTATTTCTGACAGGAACTCAATGACAGTCTTTTTGACCTCCCCACCCCCCAAGGGAGGAACAGTTCTGCTAGGCCACAGAGGAGGACTTTGCAGCCAGTCCTGAAGATACCTGATAAAATAGGATCAGATGAAAGGGGAGGAGTCCTCCCCAATCAGTGGACTTGGAAAGGGGCAGGGAGGAGATGAGGGAAGGAGGGTGGGATTGGGAGGGAATGAGGGAGCGGGTTACAGCTGGGATACAGAGTTAATCTAATGTATCTAACAATAAAAATAAATAAATATCTGCTTAAAACAGACTAGTTGATTTGTATAGCTGATTATTATGAGACTGGATCTCCTTATATAACCCTAGCTGCCTGGGAATTCACTATATTGTCTAGGCTGGCTTGGAACTCACAAGAGATCCACCTGCCTCTGGCTGTCAGGTGCTGAGATTAAAGGCAAGCAGACTATTTTTTCATCATATAATGTCTTTAAATAAAATAGAATTATATCAGTTTCTCTCCTCCCTTCAAATATCTCTTGGCTGCATTCTCTAGTTGATAGCTTAAAGTGTGTGTGTGTGTATGTATACATAAAAATGTATAAATATAACCTGTTGAGTTTACTTTATTGGTGATATATATATGTATGTATGAACATATTCATATATATATATATATATATGGTTTCAGGGCTGACCTTTCTGCATTTGAAATATAAAAAGATGGCACATTCCTAAAAGAGACTAAGTCTCCCTATCCCAGAAATCTTTAGTTTGCCACAATTTTCTTTCCAGGTGGGTGACCCTGCAAAAATGTCCTCCTTCTACATAAACATGTCAATCGATATTACCGGTGTCACAGTCTTGTTTGTGCATCCATTTCTAAGGTAGCCTGTTTCACAGCAGACATCTTGTTATTCTGACCTGTACAATATTTCTGTCTGCTATTCCATGCTGTTCCCTGAACCATAGATTCAGTGTAGAAGTATCTGGTGGTGCTAGACTCTCCATGACCTATTATTGCCCTGCATTATGTCCAGTTTTCCTTTTCTGTGATAGTCTCCATTTTCTATAAGGCGAGGGTTTTTTTGATGAGTGATAGCTACATGTATCTGTGTATATAAAGGGGAAAAATTTAGACTATAGAGTGGATTATGTTGGTCTGAAAAAGTGACGTAACAGAGTCTTTGCTAAAGTTCATGACCTTGCTAGTCTCATGAAGCTGGCTAGGGTTTCAGTACCAAGCATGGCATCCTTCTTGCTGAGTGGAACTTACATCTGATTAGACAACTATTTGTTGTCATCAAAGTATATGTGTCATTTATTATACTTCTATTCACATCTTGCAATGCTACTCATTGTCAGTGGTTTATAGCTGTAACATCTGGGTAGGACTGTTTAATTCCTGCTCTCCCTTGACAACTTACCTAGTATTTTCTGGAAAATACTAGGACGTTAAAACACAGGAAAGAGGGTTCCAGGTTAAATGCAGAGCATATCATGTGAGTAGTGTGTCTGAAGTTTTGGTATATTCAACAATAGAGAGCCCACCCCTAACCCTGGAGAGGCAGCAAGGGGGTCATATCAATAATATACATTATTTTGTAAATCACTTTTAAATACCCTAGCTAACCATTCAAAAGGAGGTTTCTCATGGTTTTCTTAGTCTAAGTATCTTGTGTGGAACACTGTTATGATAAAACAGATACAGGAATTCCCTTTCTGAGTTGTCCTTCAAAGTGTGGAATTTCTTTTCATTCAATAACAAAATTTTCTTTTTATTTGATTATATATTACGGTTTTTGTAAGTAATGAATAATTTTTATATTTGACAGATTAAAATTTTCTTTCATCTGTTTTTAATCTTAAAGTCTTAGAATAACTATGATAGTGGTTCCCACTATAACGGACCAAATCTATTCTAGACACTTGATCACGTTGTCGTAGAAAATTTTCACAGCCAGTTTAACAAGCAAGATAGCATTAACTTGATTTAATGAATAATCAAAATCTTAAACTATTAAAGGATCTGCTGTCATTCCACAGCAAGTAAATATCAGACCTGAACTTGAAACCCATATTACTCTGGTATTAATGTGAAAAGTCTGGATTACTATTTTGCATAGCTGAATTGGTGAAGGGGATCAGCTGTTCTTTGCACAACAAAATAAGGAATAAAACTGATTTCTGTGTTGCCATTTTTTCACTAACGTTGGGTTATCAGCTGCTGTATGTATTTTGTTTTATTTTTAGAAAAGGGCACTGGTACATCAATGCCAGATACCATCTGTGGTGCTTTAGAAAGGAATAGCACCTATAGGATTATATGTTTGAATACTTGGTCCCCATTTGTGGAATTGTTTTTGGAGAGATTTGGAGATGTGACCTTATTAGAGGAGAAGTGTCACTGGTGGGAGATTTTGAGGTTTCAAAAGGCTATTTTGTCTTTTGAAGACAAAAGCTATTGTTTTTCTCTATCTCCTACTTCTGGATCATGATTTATTCCTGCAACCATGCCTTTGTTCTAATGTAGTAGATTGTGATCCTTTGGAAACCTAAGTTCAAATTAAACTCTTTTATAAGTTTCCTTGGTCATAATGTTTTGTCACTGTAATAGAAACATAAATCATATATTACTTATCTTAGAATAAATAGTCCTGTATAGCAAGATCAATGTTGGCAATTTCAAGAAAACGTTTTGCCAAAGTCCCATGTTTACTTATCCAGATCCAGAGTTCCAAAAGATTATAAAACAGAAAATTCAGTCACTGGCAAAGCCTTTATTCTGCATGATAGGTACACAAATAACATCACTTTGCTGAGGAGGTCAATAAATGAAAATATAGTCATTAGAGTGTTCAAAAGGATTGGAAAAGTACAGGCAAAAGTGTCTTTCATCATGATTCTCTAAAATTCACTAGCAAGTCAATAAAGTTTTACAAAAACAACAAAGCTTCATCTTTACTCCCTTGACTAGTTTAGAAGTCTCTAAATTGGAATGGCATTTCCAAGTTATTTTCTTTTTCTTTTTCAAACCTCCTTACACATATGTATGCTATCCAAATCGAGACTTATCACCTTTCTAGATGGCATGTTACCTGACAAGGGTTTCAGTGAAAAAAAAAATGAGTTAGGAGATTAAAATTGTCATCAAACAGTGGGTGAGTCATCAGTGAAAAAGAACTACCAAAAAGATAATGTGATCTTGTATTATGCTAATAGAATACAAAAAGAAGAGATATCAGAAATATGCATGTAAGCTGCTTCAGACAGCAAGGGATGATGTTTTGCTTCGTAAGACCCCCGAAATCAATTGTAACAGTTCACTCAACGTTGAGCAAGCTCGGAGGCACTGACTCATGTCAACAAATTTGCTGGCACTGTGTGCATAGAGCACAGGCAAGTTAAGAATGGATACTGAGATATATGACTGGCAGGGCCATTTCATTTATCTAGGGTGCTCTTTCCTGAGAATGACTCTGCTCAGAATAGCAAACTTCTGCTAGGAATCCATCTAGAAAAGTAAAGCATGGAGGAAAAGGCAGTTGGAAATTCTTTTGGGGACTATTTTCAAAGACAGGAGGAAATGCATTCCCCGGTTTTGATAAGTATTGTCTCCTATCTAAGTCAAGAAATAAATTCAGTAGTCTCTTAACTTTGATAGAGCCAGAGGTTGTTTACTTCCACTCTCTTGTCTTAGTATTTTGTATTTTGTATAGTACACAGATTTTTTGGGGAAAGCCTTAAGACTAAGTGTAGAGTTGTCCATTACTGCCGAGGTATGCATTCCACTACTCTAGTCTGAGGGTTTTCATGCCATGCTAGTCATCGCTGTGCTTCACAGGTGTCATAGCTGGATAAGCTTACATGAAGTCTTTTGATAACACAAAAGCTATTACACAGGAAAGAGGCTTTAAGGCAGTTCCAGCTCAGAGGTCTTTGGACCCTTGTGTCTAAACTGCATGATATTTTTGCAAAAAGGACTTACTTACCTTTCCTATCTTTGGGGCAACCAAGGGTGCTAGTAATAGCTTGCAATGTTTTGGCAGTCTCTTGGATAACCCTGAACAACAACTCAAAAGAAGAAATCTCTCTTCCCGATCCCAATTGCTCAGAATACTTTTCCCATCCTTTCACTTAAGCCAAGATGACTATCATGCAGGTGTAGTCTTTTAGAACTTGAATGCTTTGTTCTGGTTTCTTCTGGCTTTCTAGTTTTCCATTGAGAAATCAGCTGTTATTCTGATAAGATTTGCTTTTAAATGTGACTTGTGATTTTCTCATGTATCTTTCATTGTTTTTTTTTCTTTGTTCTATATATTTATTGTTTTAACTGTGACACACCATGGGAATTCTATTTTGTTTTATTTTACTTGGTGTTCTCTATGATTCTTATATTTTATAGTTATCTCTTTCCATACTTTGGGGAAGTTGTTTACTGTGGTGTTTTGAGGAACTTCCCTATACCTTTGACCTGGAATTCTTCTGCCTCATCAACACTCATAATTTGAAGATTTTGTCATTTCTTGGTGTCCCACATTTCTTGCATGCTTCTTTTGCGTGATTTTAATTTTTTCATAATCTTTTGTTTGTGTTGTTTAATTCATCTCATCTTTGATTCCTGATGTTTTATATTCTCATTGATTCATTCTACTTATGAGGCTTTCCCTTGAGTTTTCTACTTGTATTTTTTAATTCAATCTCCATTTCAGATAGAGTTGTCTTTAATATTTTCATATTTTTACTGAATTCTGATTTCACCACCTGAATTGTCATTGTCAGTTTGTCCACCCATACATTTGTTCTCTTGGACAGCATTTGAGCATTTCTTCCTATCATCTTTAAGTTCAATGAAGTCTTGTTTAAACTCCTTTAATTTTTCTTTGATAAAGTTTATGACTGTTCTTTTAAATTCTGAGCCTTTGGATTTATATATGTAATTCACCTTAGGGAATATTATTAGAGGACTAGCTAGTGGACTTTATCGGAGTGTCGGTGTCCTGGACATGCATATTGTTTTCATTTTTGTGCTGTTACCTAAGCATGTGAGCTAATTCCTTGGTTGTTTGTCTGATATGGAAATCGGGCCTGCCTTAGATTGCACCAGTGCAGGAGCTGTGTGACTGGCATTAATCTAGAAAAGGCTGATGCATCAGCTACTTAATAAGACCAGGCAAAGATGGCACCTGAACCATAGGTCTGGAACTAGGCATATGTGTGTGAAGATGTTGGCAGTCAAGGAGAAGGATACTAGAGGGAAGAAGTGGCTTACCTGCTAAAGGTGGCGTGTGAATAAAAAGGGTTCTGGGGCACATTTCTGGACCCTGTGGGTTTGAAGATGCCAATAAGTAAGAAGTACATAGGAAAGGAATTAAGCAACTTACCTGGCAAAGGTGGCTCTCAAACAAAGCAGGTCTTGAGTTATTTGTTTTCTTTATTGACCTCTTCATTGAAGATAGGTTGGTAAACTTAGCTTGCTAAATTAACAGGGCCTAGGCTGTGGACCCTAACAATTCTAAAATCTGGATGAAACCTCAATCTTTTCCAGCCACCTACATGGGATTCTTGAGAATTGAATTATTTTATGTTTATTATTTCAGAAGTTTTATAGAAGAAGGTAGGCAGTTCCTGCATCTTTCTTTACAATACATCCTCTCCTGATAGTGTGTTTACAATTCTTTCCTTGTTTTTATACCTTCTTAAAGCTAGCCTGAGGTACATATCAAAACTCTGTCTCAGAATCAATGGTAAAGTGGGAATTACTTGTGCTAGTCTTTCCAAAATCCCAAAGGCAACAAGTTTATAATAGCTCTCATGCATATTCACCTGAGACTAGTTTAATTCATTCCAACATCCATTCTTATTTGATTTCTGTTTATAATATTTTTTTTTCAAACACAGGCATATTGCAAAACTTTTCACATCAAGTTCTGTATATGACACCAAATAGCTCAAATATGTTTTAAATCATCATTTTGGCAAGGGATTTAATTTGAACAACATCTGACTCCATGTTTTACCATTTAATATGACCTTTGGTAAGTATGGTGGGTCATTTTAACTATTTACTTGACACAGTGTCTAGATCATGTTGGCCTGTGAGCATACCATGGAAGATGCTGCCTAAATGTAGGTATCCCCATTCACTGAGTGTATATTCTGAATTACAAAGAGTGAATAAAGTGAGCTGACAGTAAACTTGCAGAAATCAGTTCATCTTTGTTCTTGACTATGAATGTGATGTGACTAGTGCTTCACATTTCTGCCTGCCTTCCCATTGATGGACTGTGAGATAAAATATGCTTTTTTTCATAGTATTTTGAAACACCCAGAGGAAAAAATTAGGACAGCAAGCTTTAAAAAAAAACTTATATATTTGAGCATTGCTTTTCTCATATTTTTTCTAGGAAGTAATAATTACTGGCTTACCTTTCTTTTTAAACTGGAAGAGTTAATCAACTAAAGTATGATAAAGGGCCTTGTAAACTTTAACAGCTTAAGCATGGCTACTTTTGTGAATCATATTGCTTATCTATCAGTTACACTGTTTGAGTCTATGTTTGCATCTTTTCATATACCTGCTAAAATGTATAATAGCAATAATTATGGCCCCTCTTCTTTAATTTTCCTTGAGCCTTAGTTGCAGATGTATCAGTTGGGATTCAACAAACAACAGTCACTTATTTTCTGCATTTTGAACAGCTATATGTTTCTGTAATAGTCTCAATCTGTTGCAAAATGAGTTCCATAAATAAGAGGTGAAAGCCACAGTTACCTGTGAGTGTAAGGATTGATCATCAAAAGACATAAATTTTACTGGTTTAGAAATTGGGAATTATAGAGCTGTTGGTTACACCCAAGACAAAAGTGTCACTATTTCACCAATCCAGTCACAGTTATGGTTCATAGGCTTTACAGATGAGTGGGATTATTGTTTGTTTGTTTGTTTCAATTGGTAGCTTACATAGCCCCTACTAATACTATGAAACACACTTCTCAGGGAGGCTTTCAAGTCAGTTCGAACTTGATTTTTCCAAGACCTATGTTCAAAGTTCATAGGCCTTAACTTCAGATTTTAGAAGACATCTGATAGTATTAGCAATAGCATACATTGGTTGAGGAGTCTCTTGGACTTCCTTGACCAACAACTCAAACAGAAGTTTCTCGGTATGGTATTGAGGATTTTGTGAGAAGTACTTGCATGGCGCTGGGGAGCAACCGACAGAACATTCCTTTCCTGTGATGCAGGTAAGTTAATTGCAGTGCTTCATCTTTTCCTCCCAGTCACTCCCCAGCTCTGCAACAGAACATGTGCTGCAGCCTCCCCACATCCCCCTATCCCCAAAGTATCACACAGATTTTTTTTCCTCCTAATTTCCCTCCCTCAACTCAATGCTTTTTCTAAGCCCTCAAACCCAGCAGGCTCTCTCTGGGAGCTCACAGGCCATTCTCATCAGTTAAGTGAATAGACTAACTGCAAATCTTTACCTTGGCCTCTCCTCCTCCAAATTCAACCTCCAGTCTCTTCCACAGTTCTGTAGCAGGCCTCTCCACTCTGCATTGCTTCCCAGAAGATAAAACAGATCCTTATAGAACACCTTGTTTTCCTCATTCCTGTGGACCCTCAAGGCCTCCTTCATAGCCCATCTCCATTTTTTTAATTTCTTATTTAACTTTTATTAATTACACTTTATTCATTTTGTATCCCCCCATAAGCCCCTCCCTACTCCCCTCCCAGTCCCACCCTCCCCCCCTTTCTGCACGCATGCCCCTCCCCAAGTCCACTGATAGGGGAGGTTCTCCTCTCCTTCTTTCTGATCTTAGTCTATCAGTTCTCATCAGAAGTGGCTGCATTGTCAGGGTTCTAGGTTATCTCTATGAATAGTCCTTGGTTGGAGTATGAGTCTCTGGGAAGTTCCCTGTGTTCAAATTTTCTTGTTCTGTTGCTCTCCTTGTGGAGTTCCTGTCCTCTCCAGCTCTTACTATTTCCCACTTCTTACATAAAATTCCATTCACTCTGCCTGAAAGGTGGACATCAGGCTCAGCATCTGCTTTGACATTCTGCACGGCAGAGGCTTTCAGAGGCCCTCTGTGGAAGGTTCCTAGGTTGTTTCCTGTTTTCTTCTTCTGGCTTTCATAGGCCCTCTGTAGCAGGTTCCTAGGTTGTTTCCTGTTTTTTTTTCTTGTGATGTCCATCCTCTTTGCCTTTTAGGATGGGGATTGAACATTTTAGTTAGGGTCCTCTCTTTTGCTTAGTTTGTTTAGATGTACAGATTTTAGTGGGTTTATTCTATGTTGTATGTTTATATCAGTGAGTATATACCGTGTGTGTCTTTTTGCTTCTGGGACAACTCAGTCAGGATTATCCTTTCCAGGTTCCACCATTTACATGCAAATTTCATGATTTCCTTATTTTTCATTGAAGAGTAATACTCCATTGTATAGATGTACCACACTTTCTGCATACATTCTTCAGTTGAGGGGCATCTGGGCTGTTTCCAGCTTCTGGCTATTACAAACAAAGCTGCTACAAACATGGTTGAACAAATGTCCTTTTTGTGTACCTGAGCCTCTTTTGGATATATACCTAGGAGTGGTATGGCTGGATCTTGAGGAAGCGCTATTCCTAGTTGTCTAAGAAAGCGCCAGATTGATTTCCAGAGTGGTTGTACAAAGTTTACAATCCCACCAGAAGTGGAGAATGGTTCCCCTTTCTCCACAACCTCTCCAGCATGTGTTGTCACTTGAGTTTTTCATCTTGGCCATTCTGATGGGTGTAAGGTGAAATCTCAGGGTCATTTTGATTTGCATTTCCCTAATGGATAATGAGGTTGAGCATTTGTTAATGGAAAAAAGATATCATCTTCAACAAATGGTGCTGGTCCATCTGGATGTATATATGTTGAAAAATGAAAATAGATCCATACTTATCACCCTGCACAAAACTGAAGTCCAAGTGGATCAAAGACCTCAACATAAAACCAGACATATTAAATTGGCTAGAAAAAAAATGTTGGGAATACCCTAGAACTCATTGGTACAGGACAAAACTTCCTGAACAGAACACCAACAGCTCAGGCTCTAAGAGCAACAATCAATAAATGGGACCTCATGAAACTGAAAAGTTTCTGTAAAGCAAAGGACACCGTCATCAAAACAAAGCGACTGCCTACAGATTGGGAAAGAATCATCACCAACCTTTATCCGACAGAGGACTCATATCCAGTATATATAAAGAACTAAAAAAGCTGAAAAGCAGCAAACCAAGTAATCTACTTAAAAAATGGGGAACAGAGCTAAACAGAGAATTCTCTGTAGAGGAATATTTAATGGCAGAGAAACACTTAAAGAAATGCCCATCTCCATTTTTAAGTGTCAGCTCTGAAAACCTAGAAACACATTTTACCTGGAACCCCAGTGGTCACACATATCAGGACTCCAAAAGAATTTCCTACCAGGTAAGACACAACCACTGTACTCTCCTAAGAATGAGAGATAAACTAGAAACCAAGGAACAAAATACCCAACCATCAAATACAATATCAGATATCAGCACCTAGAATTAATGCTACACAATATAAAGTGTGTGTGTGTGTGTGTGTGTGTGTGTGTGTGTGTGTAATTGTAATTAGGTGAACCTACCATAATGATTATTCATGTCTTTTCAAGTACTCTCAGTGTTCTTTATTCCTCCTTCCTTGGTCTCCCTTTATGTTGGCCACTCTTCCCTTTCCCCACTTAAAGACCTTCCCATTTTTTTTTCATTTACCCTTCAAAAAATTTATGTTCTAACACCTATTGATAGATCATGCCCCCTAGATATGCCAAGGAAAACAAGCCCATTGTCACTCAACAATAATGTTTCCTGGATAAAAGCAGCATAACAACAGTACCAGTCAAAATTCTAAATACGAAGAGAAATTGTTACGTGGTCCCACTACAAGATGAAAATTAATGGCTGCTGAGAGGGAAAATCAGTTGTGTCCATGAATGAACTCCAAACATAAGTTGTCCAATCCCAACTGGTCATCCCTAGACACTTGTTCATAAGAGCAAAGATGAATGGACTCAGTAGGTTATTTTTACATCTGTGAATATGTATACATACATATGTATATGCATGTAATAATAATAACTAAAGAAGAAATCTTCAATTTTGGAGGTGGGAGGAAAGTTGAAGGGGGAGAGAAGTTAGTGAGAGTAAACAGATATAGTGCTCGTGTATGAATTTCTCAAAAAACATTTTAAAAAATCAAGAATAAGTTCAACCAATAGTTTGTATGTTATAAAATTTTATTTTGAGGATGTTAACCTTTAAACACTTAATAGTTATACTAGTGTCTTTTATTTTTATTGATTTTTTAAAATATTTTTTTAACTTTTTTATTTTTTATTAATTACACTTTATTTATTTTGTATCCCCCCATAAGCCCCTCCCTCCTCCCCTCCTGATCCCACACTCCCTCCCCTTCCTGCATGCATGCCCCGCCCCAAGTCCACTGATAGGGGAGGTTCTCCTCTCCTTTCTCATCTTAGTCTATCAGTTCTCATCAAAAGTGGCTGCATTGTCCTCTTTTGTGGCCTGGAAGGCTGCTCCCCCCTCAGGGGGAGGTGATCAAAGAGCAGGCCAATCAGATTATGTCAGAGGCAATCCCTCTTCCCATTACTAGGTAACCCACTTGGACACTGACCTGCCATGGGCTACATCTGTGAAGGGGTTCTAGGTTATCTCCATGAATAGTCCTTGGTTGGAGTATGAGTCTCTGGGAAGTTCCCTGTGTTCAAATTATCTTGTTCTGTTGCTCTCCTTGTGGAGTTCCTGTCCTCTCCAGTTCTTACTATTTCCCACTTCTTACTTAAAATTCCATTCACTCTGCCCGACAGTTGGCCATCAGGCTCAGCATCTGCTTTGATAGTCCGCAGGGCAGAGGCTTTCAGAGGCCCTCTGTGGCAGGTTCCTAGGTTGTTTCCTGTTTTCTTCTTCTGGCTTTCAGAGGCCCTCTGTAGCAGGTTTCTAGGTTGTGTCCTGTTTTCTTCTTCTTCTGATGTCCATCCTCTTTGCCTTTCAGGTGGGGATTGAACATTTTAGTTAGGGTCCTCTCTCTTGCTTGGTTTCTTTAGATGCATAGATTTTAGTGGGTTTGTCCTACGTTGTATATACCGTGTGTGTCTTTTTGCTTCTGGGACAACTCACTCAGGATGATCCTTTCCAGGTCCCACCATTTACATGCAAATTTCATGATTTCCTTATTTTTCATTGAAGAGTAATACTCCATTGTATAGATGTACCACACTTTCTGCATCCATTCTTCAGTTGAGGGGCATCTGGGTTGTTTCCAGCTTCTGGCTATTACAAATAAAGCTGCTACAAACATGGTTGAGCAAATGTCCTTTTTGTGTACTTGAGCCTCTTTTGGATATATGCCTAGGAGTGGTTTAAATTTCATTTTTCTTAAAAGACTATCTCATTCATAGGATAAAAAAATTTTGCATGCAATTGAAATGTACAATGTATAAAACTAATAATATATAATGTATTATTTAAAATTTTCCTCAAATAAATGTAATGTTTAGTGTACAAAATATTGTTTACTATCTACTACTTTGGTAATATTTAAAACACCTTAACAAACCATTATTAAATGTAAAAAATAAGTCGGGGGCGGAGCCAAGATGGCGACTAGCACACAGTTTCTGAGTTGTGGAAGAGCTAAACTTCTGAGATGGTGAATGGAAGGACCTCTAACCCAGGAAAACAATGGTGAGGCTTCCTAAACAACAGGGAACATTGCAGGAGGTGAAAACTTTGGTCACCCGGGGACTTGTTTGGGGAAGGAGAGAAAAGATCCTTTGATCTCGTGGCACTCCCCTCCCCCAGACCTCCTTCCTCCTCAGCACAGCAGACTCATCTTTCTCAGCACAGACCTAACTGCCTGGGGTCTACAGCCTCTGAGGAGGAGCTCCAAGCCTTTTAGCGGCAAAGGCCAGCAGTACACATCTCGGAGTCCCAGATTTGCGCAACGGCTGCACCATCCTCCCAGGGCCCGATTCTGCTAGACGCCATATTAGCTCTGCAGGAGCGCCATCACTGACGGTATGGCCTGACCAATCCCACAGTGACAGAAAATACACTATATACTCTCCAAAACCAGGCAGAAATGTCATACAAGCTAGACACACCAGGCGCTGGGCCTCCCAAGCTTGGAGAACACAATGAAGAGACCCCAGGACTTCCCAAAAAGCATCAGGACTAGCGACCCAGTCTCCAGTTACAGCAGGACTTTCTAACCTGGCGGCTGAGCAGCACTGAGCTGGCGGGGCACAACAGCCCTCCAGTTTAAGACTAACCAGGGCCAAACCAGAGAACAGAGAGCCTGATAACCCCGATCCCTACTGACGTGACCACCCTGATATTTCCAGCTTCAGCAAGACCTCAGAACGTAGCAGTGACAGCAGCACAGAACTGGCGGAGCACATCAAAGAAGCAGGGCCAAACCAGAGAGCAGAGAGTCCGAATACCCCGATCTCTGCCAAGTGACCTGCCTGTAAGTGAGTGCACCCTTGAGAATCTGCAGATCCCCAGATCCTGGGTCCTTCTAAAACAGAAGCCAGGCATCGAACCCCCTTCCACCCACATACCCACTTTGGGAAACAGAGGGGCACTAAGGACATTTAAGTTCCTGCTCTGTGGCTCTAATTGAGGAGTTAAGGCAGTTAATGCCAGAAATTGCGCTGCGACCATCACTAGTGCCTGCGACATATACAGTGCAGAGCCCCTCCCACTCACTCAAGGGTTAAACATTAGCCATCACTCTGTCCCTCGAGACACACATCCACGCACACTTACACACACACACACACACACACACACACACACACACACATGCTTGCATTTGCCCCGTTTGCACCTGCGTACTTTTCTCCCACAGGTACAGCTAGTCCTCAGCACACGATGAGAGTTCTCAGCTTCCTGAAGAACTCTCCAGATGCCAGAGAGAGACAGTACCAGTCTGATCTTCAGAATCAAAAAACAATCAGGGAAGGTTTCAGATAAGCCAATAGCCAAGGGTACGCGAAAGAACACTTCCAACATAAATCAGGACATCATGACTTCACCAGCAAACCCCAAAATCGATGAATACTCCAATTCATCAGAAGCACAGGAAAATGATTTTAAAGCCATGCTTGCCCAATTATTTGAGGCTCATAAGGAGGAACTGAACAAATCTTTCAAAGAGTTGGCCAGTCAATTGGAGGTAAAGAAGAAATAGACAAAATCCTTAAAGAAACACAGGCAAACATAGCCAAACAAATAGATACACAAGTAGAGAAAAAATTAGTGGCATATAAAAAGGAAATGAACAAAGAAATAGAGGCCATCGTAGAGAGACAGGAATCCAAATTCAAACACATGAAAGAAATGGTGCAAGGCATGAAAACAGAATTAGAATCAATAAAGAAAACACAAAATGAGAAAACCCTTGAGCTGGAGAACTTGGAGAAAAGATCAGGAACCACAAAAGTAAGCATCACCAACAGAATACAAGAGATGGAAGAGAGAATCTCTGGAGCTGAAGACACACTTGCAGAAATTGATACTTCTCTCAAAGAAAAAGTAAAATCAGAAAAGTTCCAATCACAAAATATCCAAGAAATCAAGGATGCTATGAAAAGACAAAATCTAAGAATAATAGGAATTGATGAAAAAGAAGACTCCAGGCTCCAAGGTCCAGAAAATATTTTCAAGAAAATTTTCCCAACTTAAAGAAAGAGATGTCCATAAATATACAAGAGGCCTACAGAACCCCATATAGACTAGACCAGAAAAGAAACACATCATGTCACATCATAGTCAAAACACTAAATCTACAAAACAAAGAAAAGATATTAAAAGCAGCAAGGGAAAAAGGCCAAGTAACATATGAAGGTAGACCTATCAGAATCACACCGGACTTCTCATCAGAAACTATGAAAGCCAGAAGGGCCTGGGCAAGTATCATGGAGACTCTAAGAGATCACAAATTTCAACCCAGACTACTATACCCTGCAAAGCTTTCAATCAACATAGATGGAGAAAACAAAATATTCCATGACAAAACTAAATTTACACAATATCTAAACAGCAAACCAACCCTACAGAAGATACTAGAAGGAAAACTCCAATCCAACAAAAACAAATTCACCCAAGAAAACAGGGCATACAGATAATATCCCAACAAAAATGAAAAGAAAACAAGCAATGAAACAGGGTAAGATCACCGACTCCATTACAAAAGGAACTAACATGCATTGGTCACTATTATCTATCAATATCAATGGACTCAACTCACCAATAAAAAGACACAGGCTAACAGAATGGTTACGGAAACAGGATCCAACATTCTGTTGCATCCAAGAAACACACCTATGCAACAAAGATAAACACTACCTCAGAGTAAAGGGCTGGAAAATTGTTTTTCAAGCAAATGGTTCCAGAAAACAAGCTGGAATAGCAATCCTAATATCGAATAAAATAGACTTTCAACCCAAGTTAATCAAAAAAGATAAGGAGGGCCATTGTATTCTCATCAAAGGAAAAATCCACCAAGAGGACATCACAATCTTGAATATCTATGCCCCAAATACAAGAGCACCGACAATCGTAAATAAAACATTATTAAAGCTTAAATCATACATTGATCCTAATACCTTTATAGTGGGAGACTTCAACACTCCCCTCTCACCAAGGGACAGATCAACTAGACAGACACCAAATAGGGAAATAAAAGTACTCACAGAATCCCTAAATCAAAAGAACCTAATAGACGTCTACAGATCTTTTCACCCAAACTCAAAAGAGTACACCTTCTTTTCAGCACCGCATGGAACCTTCTCCAAAATAGACCATATAGTGGGTTACAAAGCAAGCCTCAACAGATACAAAAGGATTGAAATAATCCCTTGTATACTATCTGACCACCATGGACTAAAGCTGGACATCAACAACAACAGAAACAACAAAAAGCCTACACGCACATGGAAACTGAACAACTTACTATTCAATGACAGCTGGGTTAAGGAAGAAATAAAGAAAGAAATTAAAGACTTCCTAGAATTCAATGAAAATGAAGGCACAACATACCCAATTTTATGGGACACATTGAAAGCAGTGCTAAGAGGAAAATTTATAGCACTAAGTGCCTGAAAGAAGAAATTCGTAACATCACATACAAACAACTTAATGGCCCAACTGAAAAACCTAGAAAAAAAAGAAGCAGATACACCCAAGAGGAGTAGACGGCTGGAAATAATCAAACTAAGGGCTGAAATCAATCAATTAGAAACAAATAGACATCCAGTTGGACCAGCACCATTTGTTAAAGATGTTATCTTTTTTCCATTGTATGGTTTTGGCATCTTTGTCAAAAATCAGGTGTCCATAAGTGTGTGGGTTTATTTCTGGGTCTTCTGTTCGATTCCATTGATCCACCATTCTGTTTCTATGCCAGTACCATGCAGTTTTTATAACTGTTGCTCTATAGTACAGCTTGAGATCAGGGATGGAGATACCTCCCGAAGATCTTTTATTGTAGAGGATTGTTTTAGCAATTCTCGGTTTCTTGTTATTCCATAGGAAGTTGAGAATTTTTCTTTCCAGGTCTGTAAAGAATTGTGTTGGCAATTTGATGGGAATTGCATTAAATCTGTAGATTGCTTTTGGTAAGATGGCCATTTTTACTATGTTAATCCTGCCAAGCCATGAGCATGGGAGATCTTTCCATCTTCTCATATCTTCCTCTAATTCTTTCTTCAGAGACTTGAAATTTTTTTCATACAAGTCTTTGACTTGCTTGGTTAGGGTTACGCCAAGGTACTTTATGTCATTTGTGGCTATTGTGAATGGTGTTGTTTCTCTAATTTCTTTCTCAACCCTTTTGTCTTTTGTGTACAGGAGTGCTACTGATTTTTTTGAGTTGATTTTATATCCGGCCACTTTGCTGAAGGTGTTTATCAGCTGTAGGAGTTCCCTGGTAGAGTTTTTGGGGTCACTCATATATACTATCATATCATCTGCAAATAGTGATAATTTGACTTCTTCCTTTCCCATCGGTATCCCCTTGATCTCCTTCGACTGTCTTATTGCTCTAGCAAGGACTTCCAGCACTATGTTGAAGAGATATGGAGACAGTGGGCAGCCTTGTCTTGTCCCTGATTTCAATGGGATTGCTTTAAGTTTCTCTCCGTTCAGTTTGATGTTGGCTATAGGCTTGCTGTATATCGGCAGGGGAGGAGGGAGGGGCTTATGGGGGGATACAAAATGAATAAAGTGTAATTAATAAAATAATAATAATAATAAAAGATTTAAAAAAATAAAACATTTAACTAAATCAAAAAAAAAGAAACAAATAAAACCATCCAAAGAATAAATGAAACAAAAAGCTGGTTCTTTGAGAAAATCAACAAGATAGACAAACCCTTAGCCAAACTAACTAAAAAGCAGTGAGAAACTATCCAAATCAGGAAAATCAGAAATAAAAATGGGGACATAACCACAGACACTGAGGAAATTCAAACAATTATTAGGTCATATTACAAAAGCCTATATGCCACAAAATTTGAAAATCTAAATGAAATGGATAATTTTCTTGACAGATTCCATCTACCAAAATTAAGTCAAGATCAGATAGAAAGACTGAATAACCCTATAGCTCCCAAGGAAATTGAAGCAGTCATTAACAGTCTCCCCTCCAAAAAAAAGCCCTGGTCCAGATGG
This sequence comes from Psammomys obesus, assembly GCF_907164565.1. NCBI lineage: Eukaryota > Metazoa > Chordata > Mammalia > Rodentia > Muridae > Psammomys > Psammomys obesus. Next base: position 5,178,999 of record NW_026589447.1, read on the forward strand.
CTTCAGTGCAGAATTCTACCAGACCTTCAAAGAAGAGCTAACTCCAATTCTCCTCAAACTATTCCACAAAATAGAAACAGAAGGAACACTACCAAACTCATTCTATGAAGCCACAGTCACCTTGATACCCAAACCACACAAAGATCCAACAAAAAAGGGAACTTGAGACCTATCTCTCTTATGAACATTGATGCAAAAATACTCAAGAAAATACTTGCAAACCGAATCCAAGAACATATCAAAGATATCATCCACCATGACCAAGTAGGCTTCATCCCAGGCATGCAAGGGTGGTTCAACATACGGAAATCCATCAATGTAATCCACCACATAAACAAACTGAAGGAGAAAAACCACATGATCATCTCGTTAGATGCTGAAAAAGCATTTGACAAAGTCCAACACCCATTCATGTTTAAAGTCTTGGAGAGATCAGGGATACAAAGCACATACCTAAAGATAGTAAAGGCAATATACAGCAAGCCTATAGCAAATATCAAACTTAATGGAGAGAAACTTAAATCAATCCCACTGAAATCAGGGACAAGACAAGGCTGTCCATTGTCTCCATATCTCTTCAACATAGTACTTGAAATCCTAGCCAGAGCAATAAGACAACTAAAGGAGATCAAGGGGATACAAATTGGAAAGGAAGAAGTCAAAGTGTCACTATTTGCAGATGATATGATAGTATACATGAGCGACCCCAAAAATTCAACCAGAGAACTCCTTCAGCTGATAAACACCTTCAGCAAAGTGGCAGGATACAAAATCAACTCAAAAAATTCAGAAGCCCTCCTGTATACCAAAGACAAAATGCTGAGAAAGAAATTAGGGAAACAACAACCTTCACAATAGCCACTAATAACATAAAGTACCTTGGTGTGACTCTAACCAAGCAAGTGAAAGACCTGTTTGAGAAAAACTTCAAGTCTCTGAAGAAAGAAATCAAAGAAGATCCCAGAAGATGGAAAGATCTCCCGTGCTCATGGATTGGTAGGATTAAAATTGTGAAAATGGCCATACTGCCAAAAGCAATCTACAGTTTCAATGCAATTCCCATCAAAATACCAACTCAATTCTTTACAGACATTGAAAAAAAAGATTCTCAGCTTCATATGGAGAAACAGAAAACCCAGAATCTCCAAAACAATCCTGTACAACAACAGATCATCTGGAGGTATTTCCATCCCCAATCTCAAGCTGTACTACAGGGCAACAGTAATAAAAACTGCATGGTATTGGCATAGAAACAGAAAGGAGTATCAATGGAACCTCATAGAAGACCCAGAAATAAACCCACATACCTATGAATACTCGATATTTGACAAAGAAGCCAAATCCATTCAATGGTAAAAAGACAGCATCTTCAACAAATTGTGCTGGACCAACTGGATGTCTACATGCAGAAAAATGAAAATAGATCCATATTGATCACCCTGCACAAAACTAAAGTCAAAGTGGATCAAGGACCTCAACATAAAACCAGATACTCTAAATCAGTTGGGAAAAAAAGTGGGGAACAGCCTAGAACTCATTGGCACAGGAGACAACTTCCTGAACAGAACACCAACAGCACAGGCTCTAAGAGCAACAATCAATAAATGGAACCTCATGAAACTGAAAAGCTTCTGTAAAGCAAAAGACACTGTCATCAAAGCAAAACGACAGCCTACAGATTGGGAAAGAATCTTCACCAACCCTTTATCTAACAGAGGACTCATATCCAGTATATATAAAGAACTAAAGAAGCTGAAAAGCAACAAACCAAGTAATCCCATTAAAAAATAGGGAACGGTGCTAAACAGAGAATTCTGGGAAGAGGAACATCAAATGGCAGAGAAGCACTTAAAGAAATGCTCAACCTCATTAGCCATTAGGGAAATGCAAATCAAAACGACCCTGAGATTTCACCTTACACCCATCAGAATGGCCATGATGAAAAACTCAAGTGATAACACATGCTGGAGAGGTTGTGGAGAAAGGGGAACCCTCCTCCATTGCTGTTGGGAATGTAACCTGGTACAACCACTTTGGAAGTCAATCTGGCGCTTTCTCAGACAATTAGGAGTAGTGCTACCTCAAGACCCAGCTATACCACTCCTACGTATATACACAAAATTTTCTCAAGTACACAACAAGGACATTTGTTCAACCATGTTTGTAGCAGCTTTATTTATAATAGCCAGAACTTGGAAACAACCCAGATGTCCATCAACGGAGGAATGGATACAGAAATTGTGGTATTTTTACACAATGGAATACTACTCAGCAATCAAAAAGGAGGAAATCATGAAATTTGCAGACAAGTGGTGGGATCTAGAAAAAAATCATTCTGAGTGAAGTTTCCCAGAAGGAGAAAGACAAACATATATATGTCCTCGTATATACTCACTTATATAGACCTACAAGATATGATAAACATAATGAAATCTATACACCTAAAGAAGATAATCAAGAAAGAGGACACAGGCGAAGATGATCAATCCTCATTTAGAAAGACAAATGGGATGTGCATTGAAGGTATGACAGGAATCTACCGCAAAAGGCATCTGAAAGACTCTACCTAGCAGTGTTTCAAAGCAGACACTAAGACTCATAACCAAACCCTCGGCAGAGTGCAGGGAATCATATGAAAAAAGGGGAGTTAGTATGATATGGAAAGGATAGGAGCTCTACAAGGACCAAATATATCTGGGCACAGGGTCTTTTCTGAGACTGACACTCAACCAAGGACCATCTATGGATATAACCTAGAACTTCTGCTCGGATGTGGCCTGTGGTAGCTCAGTAACCAAGTATTTTTCCAAAGTAAGGGGAACAAGGACTATTTCTAACAGGATGTCAAGGGCAGGCTGTTTGACACCCCCCCCCACACACACCCAGGGGAAGAGCAGTCCTGTTAGGCCACAGAGGAGGACTTCGCAGCCAGCCCCGAAGATACCTGATAAAACAGGGTCAAATGAAAGGGGAGGAGATCCTTCCCTATCAGTGGACTTGGAAAGGGGCAGGGAGGAGACCAGGAAGGGAGTGTGGGGTTGGGAAGGGAATGAGGGAGCCGGATACAGCGGGGACACAGAGTTAACAAAATGTAACTAAAAAGAAAAATAAAATTAAAAAAAAAAGTAAAAAATAAAACTATTTACTAAGTTTATTGTATGTGATAGGTGTCAGATACAAAGGGATCTCAGGACAAATGCCTAACTGTGGTGCCTATTAATATATCACAGCACATGCTGACATCTAGGCTCACTCAGCAACACAAAAACCTGTTATAGAGTCCAGGCTGGCATCCTCAGCTCTTCTCACATCACCCCCTACCTTAAATATCTCCAGCTCATGGGTTTCCCTTACCCCAGATTCTTATAACCCTTATAACCCTAAGTCTTATAACCCTGGCATTTTCACCACATTCTCTCTCTCTCTCTCTCTCTCTCTCTCTCTCTCTCTCTCTCTCTCTTCTTGGCTTTTGGCTCTCTCTTGGTCCTCTTGGTCCCCTCTCCCTTGCCCCCTTCTTTTGGTCCTCCTCTCTTGCTCCCACATTCATTCTCTCCTGTCACTGCCCAGTTCAGACTCCTGGTCATATCTAGTCTACTACTTACTCTCCCTGCTCTGGATTCCTCCAGATACCTCTGACTGTACTCTCTTACATCTCCAATAAAACCCTTTCCCTCAATCATACCTTGAAGTGGTCATGTCCTCACTTTATACAATAGGTATGTTGTAGCTGCTGCAAATAAAATATATGAATTAAATAAAAATACCCAACTTAAAAAATTTTCCTGACTTTGTAGAATTTTATTAAGGAGTACATAATAAATTAAGAAAAATGTATGTGAAGCAAGTAATTTGATATTGCTAATTAGTGTTATAATGAGGAATATTATGAGATATTATTGTGGATAATGTAAAGAATAAGAAAGCTATATTAAATAGTCAGAGAATAATAAAACAACATTTAATATGAAAATTCACTGACGAGGAATTAACCATTTGATAATCAAGAGGAAAAGAGAAGAGTGTTCAAAGACTGAACAGCAAATATAAAATCCCTGGGGTACAAATAAAACTAGTATGTGTGATGATTAGAAATTATCTACAACTAAAGTAGCTAACTGATACATGTGACAATGTCAATGAGTTTGAAAAACATTTCCCTAAGTAAAAGATTACTTACTTACTTACTTACTTACTTACTTACTTACTTACTTACTTACTTACTTACTTACTTACTTATTTACTTACCGAACAACTTGAATGACAGAGGATTAAGATATGATGGTGAGTAGAACCACAGCAACTAGATAGGACTCTGCTACCAGGACATAATGGATGCAGTGGGCATAAAGAGAAATCAGGGTTACTCTTGGGAAGTACAATGCTCGGAATTTTTCTTTAAGTTGACGTTCAAAAAATGGAAAAGTTAAAAAAATAAAAATTTAATAAAAAAGTGAATAAACTGTAATTAATAGAAAAAATTAAAATTTAATTTAAAAAATGGAAAAATTCTGGGCAGACATTTTAGATACTGATCCAAAGCAAAATGCTATAGCTTATTCATAAAAGAGAAAAATGGAGCTAGTATATATTGAAGTTATGCTATTATAATAAAATGAATATGAAAAATAATATGCCTTTTTAATGAGAAATAACTCTATACATTTAGGGATTAATGAAAGAAAATATCTTTACTAAAGCATCTTGCCTGCCAGGGCTAAGCCAGGGCCCCAAAAGAGATGGTCTTCAACCAAAGATTTTTACTAACTTGTATATAATTTAGGCTTATGCAGTCCACAAACTCTGTGGTCCTTAAATCTCTTTCAGGTCATGACCCAAGTTAAGAATAACTTAAACACTGACAGGAGACTGCAAGTATACCTACTTAGGCAGATATATTTACAAGGCAAAGAAATTAGATATTGCTAGAATTATTTTTAAGTACACCAGTATTGTTCTTTTTGTGAATTTATATTATGATAGTTTATTAAATATTCCAAATTTAGTACAGCTGGAAAAAGTTACAAATAAATGGTATGTTGTCTATTAAAGTTTTTCCATTGAAACACCATTATATGATTTAAAATATAATTTTAAAATATATTGATAAATATTAGTGTTGAGCAATTTACTTTATATATAAATATTATCATTAATTCACATTGGTCAACCTGTTTTTCTATGTTATACACTGTGCAGAGATGTGATGTCCTTGAACTTGATAATGCTAGGTTGTCTTTAGAATCAGGTGACATTTTCATTTTCTTCTCACTTTGGTAATAATGAGTATACCTCTTTTTCAAATAGTTGTTACCCAGGTTCATCCTGCCCAGTGACACAATAAAATGTTTCCTGATAAGATCAGAGAGGACTTAAGTGTAGACTATAACATAATGATAATTATGACCCCATGCTGCCCCCCTGAATTGCCCTTTAGAGAGAGGTATATCCTTGGGGTTGAGAGTTGGAACCTAAAGGCTGATTGTAAGGGCTGTCTCCTTTATCAGGGGTATGGAGCCTAAGGAGTGGCCAATCCTGATGAATAAACATTTACATCCTAACCTAAGTTTCACTTCTCACTAACAAGCCTGATTTGCAGACTCCTTATCTTTAGGGTATTTTGGAGGCAGTGCTCTTTCAGCTAAATTTCACTTTTTTGACTTAATGTCTTCTAAGAAAATCCATTAGTAACTCCTTTATAACACCAATATTATTACTTTGAGTTTCTTCTACATCACTATGACTTCTTTGGGGCTACATTTGTTTCTGATTTATAAGCCACACTGTGGTCAAATATGATGCAAAGGAGATTTTTCTCATATCTGTATAGGTTTAATATCAGAGGAGTATTTTTCTGAAACTTTGTCTTCTATTTCAGGGAGTGTATTACATTTAAAACTGGTAGTTTCCTATGTACATTTTAAAGAGTACATGAATGAGAAATGACTTTCTACCTTATGGTGAATTGATTGTGATTCACATTAATGAGTCACATATATTCCCACACTGTCAGGGAGAAAGCAAGCTGATGACAGAGGAATAATTTAGGTTCTAGAAGGAATACTTGATTGAGTTGTATCTGTTTTACCTTTAAATGATTAAGGAATACATGACAAACATATTTAGATATCTGTGGGCTATTACAATGTAAAAAGTACAGAAGTCACAAACTTTCTCAAAGCTAGGACCAATATGTAGAAGACACAAAGATTACAAACTTCTGTATAACTCAAGGAGGAATGTTCCAACAGCCAGTTGTCTGAGTTAAGAGGACCACAAAGGTCTGAAAAATATGTAAGCAAAATTTGCTTCTAGTGTTGATGGAGCAACACTCTCTGAATGACTTTTCAGCCTCATAGTGAAGGGTAATTAGTATCAACAAAGCTTATCCTTCCCCATTGAGAAATGTTTAGCACTTAAATATAAAGAGAAAAAAAAAATTTAACTAGCACATGGTTGTAGCCTAGCAATAGTGAAAAGAGGCTTAGCCCTGATCAGAAGTTTTCTGTAGCTTATAAAGGAATATTCACTGTCATAGTCTTGTATATATGACCATCCTAGATGGTCATTCCTGCCCCAGAGTAGATTTTTCCCAGAGGTAAGCAAATTGTACAGAAACTGAGATTTGCGGGGTTTTAGTTAGAAAAGTTTTATTTTTAGCAAAGAGAACTTGCTGTCTAAACAGCCAAGAGCAGATATGTACCTTTTTCAGAAGAGAGGAAGGGGCAAGCTGGCTTATAAACCAGTAGTCAGTAGATTAGTTCTAGCTGTATTGTCTTAGATCAGAAACAGAGTTCTCTATTCTGTTTTTTTGTTTGATTGTTCGTTCGTTCATTTGGTTTTTTTTGTTGTTGTTGTTGTTTTGTTTTTTTGCCAAATAAGCTTGTTCATCATATTCCATTAATGTTAAAGGTTACTATTTTCATTTTTCTTTGTTATGTATTTGGTATATGGATACATTTTTTTCTCTTTATGATTAGCATTTCAATCATGAGAACTCATGTACTTTGACTTAAACCATGTATTTTTTTTTCTCTTGTCTCTTTGAATTCACAGCTTTTGTTCATGGTCACATATCTTCAGCCACACAATCATTAGCTAAGTCAAATCATAAAAGAGCACATGAAAAACTTTCAAGACCTGACTGCCCAAATCCAATTGACAAGAAGTTGTATTTCTTCCTAACTATAACCTTTACTTATTGCAAACATTCCTCCATTTCCCCCTCTCATTCTCTTTTAATCGGTCCTTCTATCTCTATTCTCACTAAGATTTTTCCCAAATTTGCTGTTATTTCTCTTGAATTACTATGATATAAATAAGTTGTTCTCCAAAAGTGCCTTATAAGTGCTTCACTGTTAGGAACACAGTAATTATTGCTTTCCAGTGACCTTTTCTTGCACTCATTAACTCCTGGTCTTTTCACAACACACTCATTTAAAAGCTTGTTTGAAGTTTGGGATCTTTGTGTTCATTAATCTTATATGCTAGTATAACTACTTCCTCCCAATAGAAATACCCACCCATTAATCTACTGTGCCATTTAATAAAGTCAACTATATATGAACTTGACTGGTGAAAGAAGACAAAGTACATGTCCTCTTAAAACTCCCGTTCTAGGAAGGGGAGGTAGACAATGAAATTTAAGAGATGGATCAACAGTTATAAGCAAGTACCACTCCTGCAAAAAACCCAGATTCAGTTCTCAGAACCCAGTGTTCAGTGACTCATAAGTACTCGTAATTCCAGCCACATGACATCTGGTGTTTCTGGCCTCTAACTGGCACACACTTTCATATACACTTACCCAGACAGAGACACATAAGAAGTACACATAAATAATAAAGCAAATATTTTTAAAGTGAAAATACAGGGGTTAGAGTGGATATCAGTGATTGAGAATGAGGTATAATAAGCAGGGCATAGGCATTATTCCTATCACCAAAATTTTTCAGTTAGACTAAAGGAATAAAATTTAGTAATCCAATGCATTACACGGTAACAACATTTAATAACGTATTTCAAAATTGATATAAAAGACTATATTTTAGTATTCGCCCACAAAAATGTTTAGGAGATGATGGATATAGACTATATTGACTCATTCGACAACATATCACTAATGAAGATCATGAGAAGAGGGAAGAAAGATTGGAAGAACCAGAGCATTAGAGAACACAAGGACCTAGCCAACAGAATCAACTGACCAGGATTCATGGGGGCTTCCAGAGATCAGGGAGGCTGAAGGAGTCTGAAGGGGTCCTCTGCATATACATTATGCTATTCTTGTGGAATTCCTAACAGTGGGAGCAGGAGCTGTCTCTTACTCATCTGCTTGCTTTTGTGACACTTGATGTGATAGTCTGTGCTTGATATTATTGTAGCTTGTTATGGAGTGTTTGGTTGCTGTCACTGGGAGGCTTGCTCTTAGGGGAAGCAAAGGGGATGCATCTTGGGGAGAAGGAAAGTGGCGAGAGAGATTGGAGAAGAGAGTGTGGGGAAACTGGAACTTGCAGTCAGCATGTAATATATGACAGGAGGATATAAAACACTGAACTTTGATGAAATAGAATACAAAGTAATAATATATGCTAGCAAGAGTTATACAGAAAACCTTGACACAAATGAAACAGAGTAACTAAAAGATGCCTGAGTAGTAGAGTTTCCATGATAAACCTCCTTAAGATAATGTTATCTGAAAAAAAAATGAGTGAAGAACACTGAAACAAGGGAATCCTGGGATGGAGCTGGGAGACTGTAGGCTCCATGATAGAGTGTTTATAGAGAACTGATAGGAAGGAGGAAGTGAAAAAGAAAGAAAGAATTTTAAAATGAAACACAGTGGTGGAAAAAAAAAACATTTCAGTCACTAGCAAAAGAAATGTGAAGACCCTGAACATGCCGCCTTTTATAAGGTCATATAAGGTGAGAGAATGAGTAGTCGACAATGAGAAGATAAAGGCTCCAATTATGCACTCACTCAGAAGCCATTGTAGCACTTACCGTTTTTTCTGAGAGTTTGTTGAGCTAGAGAGTGATTGCATTTGATGAGCTTGTTAGAAAAACCTCTTTGTGGATATATATGGAGACTACTTTGCCAATGATAGACATAGGAAGGCTACTTAGGGTACTAATGATGCAATCGAAGGAAGACATGATGGTGGACTAAAGTTGGGTATAAGTCCTTGAATTGGTTGCTTGTCTCATTCCCATGAAGACTGTTTGACAAATTCAATTTAAAGGGAAAAGAGGATGATTTTATTTTCTAACTCAAGAGTACAGTATGTAATGGAGGGAAAGTCATAATGGTAAGATTTGGGGACAGCTAGTCATATTGCATACACAATCATAAAGCAGTGGATGTTGAATACTAGTGATAAGCTAGATTTTTCTTCTGTTTCAAACTAAGGACTTCAGCAAATAAAATGGTATTTTCCGTAGTTGAGGTTCCCAATAATGTCTAATAGGCATTCCTACAGGCTAAGCTAAATTACATAACCCCTCACAGACATGCTCAGAAGCTCGCCTCAGAGATGATTCAAGATCATGTTGAGTTGAAAATATTAACCATCACAACTCACTCCTGATCAATGTGACACACAAATGTATCAACTTAAAAAACATACCCTTCCTCACATTTATTTATAGGCTCATGGCTATCCCATAATATAAAATGCATTAGATCAAAGTTCAATTCTCCACTGTCTTTAACAATTCTGACACTGCTTAAAATTCCAGAGGCTAACTTTCATCTGAGACTCAAGACACTCTTAATAAAATCTACATAAAATATACCATAGCGGGGTATAAGCATTACTCTTTCAAAAAGAAGACCGGGGGCACAGAAAGGAATGGTCAGACTAAAGAAAACAAAAATCTTAACACAGCAAACACCAAATACTATGCCTCAGTGTTCAACACCTGGAGTTCATGATGCAATTTTCTGGGATCCAAAGAGTTCATATAGGTTCAACTTCTACCACTCTTGTGCCTGTAGTCTCCACTGTATACTTGTTATCTTTTCTGTGTGGCCATCTTATGGTTTTGGCATTTAGAGCATCCTGGAGTCTCCACTGAAACTTAGGCTTCACATTTACATCTCAATGCAATGGTCTCTCAGGAGCTCTCTATAAGGGACTCCAAACTTGCTACAAATTGCCTGACCTAAGTAGATCTCCGAGAGAGTTGTGCGAGACTCCTCTTGACATTTCCAATCTTTCATCTCTAGTGCCTAATAACTCAGTACCACATGAACAATGTTCTCATGTTCTACTGCTAGATTAAGATGAAGCCTGGACCCCTTAGACAACAATTGCAGAAACATTTACTTGCTGATCACTTCTTTAGTGTGTTGTCTCATTTTCTTTCAACTTGACACAAGCTATATTCATCTGAGAGGAGGAAACCTCCTTTGAAAAAAATACCTCCAGAATCAGGCTGTAAGCAGACAAGATTGTGAGGCATTTTCTTAATTAGTGATTGATGGGGGAGGGGCAAGCCCATTGTGAGTGGTGCCATGCCTTGGTTGGCAGTCCTGAGTTCTATAAAACGTAGGCTGAGCAAGCCATGATGGAACAAGTCAGTAAGTAGCATCCCTTCTTCAGGCCTCTGCATCAGCTCCTGGTATCTGGTTCCTGCCCTGTTTAATTTTTTCCCTGACATCCTTCGGTGATGAAGAGCAACATGGAAATGAAAGCCAAATAAACCCTTTCCTCCTCAACTTGCTTTTGGTCATGGAGTTTCATCATATCATTAACAACCATAAGACAAGTTGGTACCAGGACTGTGAGGTATTGCTATGACAGACATGACCTTGTTGTTTCAGAGAAGATTGTGGAAAGGTTTTGGAAGTTTTTAAATAAAAGCCATTCAATATTCAATGCTTTGGTGAGGTATTCTGTAGGACTTTTAAAATATGAATATTGAGGATAATTATGTAACTACTGCTCTGTCAGCCTTCACCCAGACTGCCATACCAGAAACATTCAGGTTACATCCCTTCCTTGCCCCCATCCCTCTACTCACCATGCTCCCTGGGGCAGAACCAGTGGTCCACAGCTATGTGTTGTTCTCTAGCTCCATTGCCCAGTCATGGCTCTGCCAGTCTTTAAGAGGTCTGCTATACCAGCAACATTCGGTCCAAGACTACCTACCTGAGGCCTCCTACACCAGGAACATTCAAGTTAGGCCCAGCTTCCTGATAGCTGCTATACCAGGAACATCCAGTGACAACCAGATGGTTAAAGGCCAGGATAAGAACACAAACATCATGATTCTGGGTAATACAGTACCTTAAGAGCAGAGCTATCTTACTACAGCAAGCCCTGGGTATCCTAATACAACTGAACCACAAGAAAATGACCTTAAATAATATCTTATGAAGGTGATAGAAGCCTTTAAAAAGGAAATTAATAAAAACCTTAAAGAAATAAATCAAAACACAATTAAACAGGTGAAAGACCTGAATAAAACCATTCAAGACCTGAAAATGGAAGTAAAAACAATAAAGAAAACACAAACTGAGGGAATACTGAAGATAGAAAACCTAGGATAGAGAATATGAACAACAGATACAAGCATCACCAACAGAATACAAGAGATGGAAAGAAGACTCTTAGGCATAGAAGATACAATAGAAGAAATTGATACGTCAGTCAAAGAAAATGTTCAATCTGAAAATTTCCTGACAGAAAACATTCAGGAAATCTGGGACACTGTGAAAAAACCTAACCTAAGAATAATAAGACTAGGAAAAGGTGAAGAGCCCCAGCTCCAAGGACAAGAAAATATTTTCAACAAAATCATCGAAGAAAAATTCCCCAAACTAAAGAAAGACATGCCTATAAACACACAAGAAACATATAGAACACCAATTAGATTGGGCCAGTAAAGAAAATTCTCCCTCCACATAATAATCAAAACAATAAATGTACAGAACAAAGAAAGAAAATTAAAAGTTGAAAGGGAAAGAGGCCAAGTAATTTACAAAGGCAGATCTGTCAGAATTACACCTGATTTATCAACAGACTCTAAAATCTAGAAGGGCCTAGATAGATATCTTCCAGCCTCTAAGAGACCACAGATGCCAACCTAGACTACTATACACAGGAAAATTCTCAGTCATCATGATGGAGAAAACAAGATAGTCCAAGATAAAACAAAATTTAAACAATATCTATCCACAAATCCAGCCCTACAAGAAATACTAGAAGAATGTAGAGGAATCAGGTGATTGGTGGTACATGCCTTTAATCCCAGCACTCAGGAAGCCGAGGCAGACAGATCTCTGTGAGTTCAAGGACACCCTGGTCTACAGTGTGAGTTCCCGGACAACCAAGCTACACAGAAAATCCCTGTCTCAAAAAACAAAAACAAAAAACAACGGACAGACGGATAGAAAGATGATAGATAGATAGATAGATAGATAGATAGATAGATAGATAGATAGAT
>NW_026589447.1:5191455-5353781 GCF_907164565.1 Psammomys obesus
GATAGATAGATAGATAGATAGATAGATAGATAGATAGATAGATAGATAGATAAAAGAATGTATGTTGAGGACAATGCAGAAGATGGAGACCAGGCTTATGAAATTTCATAGGGAAGTTTAAAGACTCTATCAGGGCCATTTACTATTGTGAGTTAAGATTCTCATATAGACATACAACATAGGACAAACCCACTAGAATCTGTGCATCTAAAGAAATTAAGCAAGAGAGAGGACCCTAACTAAAATGTTCAATCCCCACCTGAAAGGCAAAGAGGATGGACATCAGAAGAAGAAGAAAACAGGAAACAACCTAGAGACCTGCTACAGAGGGACTCTGAAAGCCAGAAGAAAACAGGAAACAACTTCGGAACCTACCACAGAGGGCCTCTGAAAGCCTCTCCCCTCAGACTATCAAAGCAGATGCTGAGCCTGATGTCCAACTGTCAGGCAGAGTGAATGGAATTTTATGTAAGAAGTGGGAAATAGTAAGAGCTGGAGAGGACAGGAACTCCACAAGGAGAGCAACAGAACAAGAAAATTTGAACACAAGGAACTTCCCAGAGACTCATACTCCAACCAAGGACTATTCATGGAGATAATCTAGAACCCCTGCACAGATGTAGCCCATGGCAGTTCAGTGTCCAAGTGGGTTACCTAGTAATGGGAAGAGGGACTGCCTCTGACATAATCTGATTGGCCTGCTCTTTGATCACCTCCCCCTGAGGGGGGAGCAGCCTTACTAGGCCACAGAAGAGGACAATGCAGCCACTTTTGATGAGAACTGATAGACTAAGATGAGAAAGGAGAGGAGAACCTCCCCTATCAGTGGACTTGGGGAGGGGCATGCATGCAGAAAGGGGAGGGAGGATGGGAATGGGAGGGGAGGAGGGAGGGGCTTATGGGGGGATACAAAATGAATAAAGTGTAATTAATAAAAAAATAAAAAAGTTAAAAAAAAAGAAAAAGATTCTGCTCTTCTGGTTAGCTAGGGCGGAAGAATCAGCTGTGATTAACAAGATACCCCAACTACTAAAGTGCAACTTTTGCTTTGCTGGGATACATGATGCTGGTCAGCTAAAGCTGAGAATTTAGTGATGATTAAGAAGAGACCAGCATCATTGAGGTGAAATCTTCTGAGAAGTATTTTTTCAGAGTCAGCATACAGCAGCAGCAGCAGTGGAATGAAGCCAGCAAAGCCTAGAAGAAAAGCTGTGTGTGTTGCAGAGGGCAGAGCAGGTGAAATGACCCAAAACCTTTGGTGGAGCACAGAAGATATTGAGTGAATTTCAAACATTAGATATTGAGCTATTTACACATTTGGGTTTGGGTTTGCTTTGATTTAATTACGACTATGCCCTGGTGCTCCCCTCTTGAAGTAAGATGACATTTAATTTATATTTGATTTCACAGGAGCCTAAAATTAAAAGACTTTGAATGTTTAAACACATTTATTTTTTAAAAGAGATTGGCTATTTTAAAGAGACTGAACTTTTTTATAATTAAATTTATTTATTTTTATTAATTACAGTTTATTCACTTTGTATCCCCTCATAAGGCCCTCCCTCCTCCCCTCCTGATCCCACCCTCCCTCCCCTTCCTGCATGCATGCCCCTCCCCAAGTCCACTGATAGGGGAGGTCCTCCTCTCCTTCCTTCTGATCTTAGTCTATCAGATCACATTAGGAGTGGCTGCATTGTCATCTTCTGTGGCCTGGTATGGCTGCTCTCCCCTCAGGAGGAGGTAATCAAAGAGCAGGCCAATCAGATTATGTCAGAGGCAGTCCGTCTTCCCTTTAATGAGTTTGATTTTGTAAAGACTGTGGGACTTTTAATCTTATTTATGTTTTTACTGTGAGATCTTGGGGATTAATAAGAATGGAAAGATAGGGCTCAATAGTGATGTGTTTGTGTGTCAGTAGTAACCCCAATGAAGACACTTAGACAATTTATCTTGGACAAAGCATTCCTTTATTATCATTCTTGGTTCAGAGTCTCTGAAAGGAATTTGTGTTTTCACAAGTTGCTGGGCAGATCTTATCATCAGTGAATCTTTCCTGTTTTCTTAGTACAAAGCAAATGATTTCTCTTTAATAAGTATAGCCATTTTATTGCATGCCTTAGCTACAACTTTAAACTTTCTTGATATCTTTTTACAAAAGGCAAAAAACCCCACACTTGAACATTTTTGTTTCTTTCTGGGCCCCCATGTTATTCTTTTTGACTTAGACATGTATGAGACAAATGAGCAATAATTATGCCATAGCCTGAATGCTATCCTGTCTTGAAATTTTCTTTTCAACTATCAGTCCATTTCTTTTTAATTCAGCCTCACTAAAGTACTCCAGATCTGATATATCTAATCTTGGTTCTCAAATTGACTATATCTAGAATGAGCTCAAATCCAAGGAGATGGACGTGCCTGTTAAAGATTTTCTCCATTGGATCATTTGAGATGGAAAGATTCACCCTAAATCTGAGCCACATCTTCTGGTGGCAGCCTACATAAAAGGACATGGAAAAAGGAAGATTTTTTTTAACCTGCCTACCCTTATTCTCACAAGTAAGTTCATCTACTTGGCTGCTGGGGCATTCATTCACTGGGCTTAGAATCTGCTTCATTGGAATCCAGCACAGATTGAAGACCAGTGTATGCATCCACCTTCATGGACTGAGCAACTACTAGATTTTTGGCCTTTACTGTGAAAGACAGCCATTAGTGGACTAATGTGACCACTGTCTATAAATGACTCTAATTCATCCCCCTTTAATATATATTCAGTCTATCAGTTCTATTCATTTGGAGAACCGTAACTAATATATCAGATATAGGAAGAATTTAGCCAGATCCTTTGCCAGAATATAATCAGAATGCTTTCTAGTCAAGTTCCTAATAGATGCCTTGCTTTCTTCTGACACCTCATGAACAAAACACTTACTGTGCACATTTCTTTCAGGTTTTTGATCTTCCTAACTCTTACCGTAATATGTCATTAAACTCTTTGCAATTCTTCAGCATTTCTCAAACATGAAATATAAGATATTCCACATTGCACAAACCATCTCCGAAGGTTTAGAAGGACATCCACAGGCTTATCACAGCAACAGCCCACTTCTTCATACCCATTTGTTGAATTAGTTATTTGTCTTCTTGCTCTGACAAAATTCCTGTAAAAAAAAAAAATCTTGAGTCAGAGAGGGTTTCTTTGGTTCACAATTCTAAGGTACAATCAGTAATAGTGGAGAAATAAATCATGGCAAGAGTGCTGGAGGCAACATATCACCTTAAAATCTGTAGTCAGTAAGCATACATAAATGACCCCAGCCCATGGAATGGTAGACGCTTCCCAGTTAACACAGGTCTTTCCAGCCTATTAACATAATCTAGATAATCTTAATAAGCATACTCAGAGGTTAAATTAAGTTAGATAATCCTTTACAGGTATTTCCAGAGGATTATGTGTTAGATGATCCCTGACCGTATTAAGTTACCGATATTATCACAGTACCAGAGGTTAAGATTTTGCCTGTGGTTTTATTTGTGTGCTGGTTTTGTCTGTCCTTATTTCTCATTTTTGTGGTGGGGCTGGAACACAGTAATTCCCTAACAAATAATGTTCTCTATCTTTAGAAGGAAAGGTGTAACTTATTATCAATAGGGACCTTAAGATAGCACTTAATATGCAATATGAATAATCAGATCTATAACCAGAATTTGTCCAAGCTAAGAATCCTGTCACTTTACTTGTTTCTCTTCTATGACAGCCAGCATTAGCTTATATATTGCTAGATGTAATGAAGCTATGATGATGAGTTATGTCGCACAATAAGTTTCTAAGAAGCTCTATTATATGTGGAGTACGTGGAGTATTCATACTGTGAACTTTGTACTAAGGCAGAAAGTAGAATATATGCTCAACAAGAAAAAAAAATACAATCTATTAACAACTGAAAAGTAATATGTGGAAGGATCACTGAACCCTAATGACAAAAGATTGGGATGAGACATAGGGAACCAATGTAATAGCTTGTCAAATCAGTTTGCTATGTGTAATAGTGCCAAGTAACCACATCATAGAAAATGAGACACTTCGGCATATACAAAACCCTTCAACAGTGTGGTAGATAATTGAATTTTGCTTTAATAAGTCAGAAGGCATTTTGAGATATTATAGAGTCTCTAGGCTTATTGTGAAGAACATTAACTATGGAGACATATGAATGCAGAAAAAAAATGTTTCATTCCCTTTTAATTCTGCAAAATATTTTTTAAAAGCAGTCACTGAGATAGCCAAGTAAAACTGAAGGGACAAAGAAATGGAAGCTGACTATAATGGAGGAGTATGATAACATGATGAGAATACATTGAACAAAATTCTCAAAGAACCAAATAAACCCACTTTAGAAGCTTACAATTTAACAAAATAGATCGACATTTATTGGATAATTTATTATGAAAGTAACTGTTTTCATTCTACAAGAAATGCATAGAAAAGATCTTGGCAATTTATTCCTAGTAGAATGTTGGAGAATTTTTCATGTTTTAATCTGGCTTTTCAAGTGAGGCTCAAATGTCTGGATGTGGAAACGGAAACAAATACATTTCAGGATTATGAGAAAAGGCACAGAGTAGGAAAAGATATTTACTCATCAGTAAAGTGTATATACTCATCAACTGAACCCTTGTTTCCAAAGGATATGGAAGACAAAAGACATGAGACTAAAACTGACATGGGTACAAATCAGACAGTGAAAGCAACTGACAATTTTTTAAGGCTAATATACAAAGAACCAGATTTCATATTATGGCATTTTATTAATCTCTGTCATATGATAATAATATTCTGGTTAGTTCCTTGAAGAATCTCTATATTGATTTTCAGTGCCTTCCCATATACTAAAAACAATCAGGCTGAGAAAGAGTTCATGGAAACAACCTCATTCACAGCAGTCTCAGAAAAAAAATCTAAAAATAAAACTAAGAAACATATATACCTACATATATGTGTTTGTGTGTAGGTGTATGCTATGTGCATATATGTGTGTAATAACAATGATATATAGGGCATGAATTTGAACGAGAATCAGGAAGAGCATATGAGAATATTTGGATAGAAGAAAGGGAAAGGGAGAAATGTAATTATATTATAATCTCAAAATATATTTTTAAAAAACTGTAAATGAAAAGAAGTCCAGTCCAGACTGAGAAGTATTCAGTAACAGAATTCTACCAGAATTTAAGAGATCTACTGCCATTACTCCTTAATTATTAAAAAAAAAAAAAGATAGAGAGAAACAGAAAGAACTCACCCAAATTCCTTCAACAAATCCAGTTTTACTCTAATACCTAAGCCAGGTAAAGACACAATAGCAACAGCAAAAAACAACCAACCAACATCCCTAATGAATAGGAATGCAAAAATTGCCAATAAAACATTTGCAAGCCAAATACTGACACATATCAAAAAGATGATTTACCATGCTAAAAACTGGCCTATGCCAGAGATGCAGAAATGATTTAATATATGCAAGTCAAAATGTAATAAATTTCATGAAAAGACTTAAAGACAAACATTACATAGTTATCCCAATAGATGAAGAAAAGCCTTTGACAAAAGCCTTTGACAAAATCCAACATGATTCATAATAAAAATTCTATAGAGAGTAGGAAGAGAGGAAACAGCTCATTGTAATAAAGACTATATATGAAAATCCCACAGCCAATATTATCCTACATTGAGAAAAACTTGAAGCAACCTCACTAAAATCATTAATGTGCCAGAGCTACCCAGTATCCCCATGCTTTTCCAATATAATACTAGAAGTACTACCTAGGAAAGAGAAATAGAATACATACTTACAGATGGAGAGAGCAGAATGAGAAGATCAAGTGAGGAAGGGGATAGGAGAGAGGGACAAAAGAGGAAATATGGAAAAACAGCTAAAATTAAGAGTCATTTGAGGAGTACTATGAAAACTTAATATTATAGAAGCTTACTGAAATATATACATATATATGAAGGCAATATAAATAAAATCACCAAATAATGAAGGGGACAGAGTCTTAGCTGGACATCTCTTGCCATCAAATGAACCTTCTAATATCAAGAATGGCTTATATCTAACTGAATTGCTGGCCAAAGTGGCCTTATGGAAAATCTCAAACAGCCCAGGCTGTTGCTAAGACTATAGTTTGCTCTCCACAAACTGACAGCAAGGCCTCATTGCTAAGCCAAGGCCTACACAGTACATTAAATGTGGAGAGATTGAGCTGGTGCCTAAATACAGCTTTCACTCCTAGTTTCTTCCATCTTTGGTACAGGATGGTACTCTGTATGCTACCAAAAGAGAAACATAAATACAAACCCATCCAAAAATTCTTTGTTCTACAATCATTTCCGGTCTGCGAGATATGCTAATGCAACTGTGTCATAAAGCTTGTAGAAGTAATCAACCAATATCTAATTTGACTTAAGGCCCACTTCATGAGGTAAAACCCATACCCACAACTGCTTGGGTGACCAAGAACCTGAGATTAGATAGTCCAGTGACTTAAGGTAAAACCAAATAATATAGTTTAAAAAAGGAAAAAGAAAAAAGAAAAGAAAGCACTGCAAAAGTTGGGGGAATGATTGAGCGAGCTGGAGGGGTCAAGAACCCCACAAGAAGACTTACAGAGTCAACTAACCTGGGCCCATGGGAACTCACAGAGACTGAACCAACAAACAAAGAACATACATAGACTGGTCCCAGGCCCCCTGCACATATGTAGCATATGAGCACCTTGATCTTTATGTGGATACCCCAACACCTGGAGCAGGGGCCCTCTCTGACTCTGATGCCTTCCTTTGGATCCTGTTCCCCTATCTGGACTTCTTTGTCTGAGCTCAGTATAATATAACTATTTCTACAATGACTGACTATGCTATGGCAGGTTGGTACCCATGGGGAATTTCTCCCTTCTCTGAGAAGGAAGAATGGATGTGTGTGTGAGGGGTCTGCTGGGAAGAGTGAAGGCTGCAACCATGATGTAAAATGAATAAATAAATAGTTTTTTTTAAACATAGCAATAAAATGACTCCTAAATGACATTCTTCTACACTCATAGATCAATGCCTTGCTCAGCCATCATCAGAGAGACTTCCTTCTACAGCCAAAAGGAATAAATACAAAGACCCATATCCAGATATTATGTAGAGAATGAGAGACCTTCAAACACTCAGTCCCAAAAGGTTCGTCTCCATCAAATCCCTTCCCTCAAGGCTCTAGAGGCTGCCAAACTTGAGGCAGAAAGAGTGAAAGAGACAGAGGTCAAGGAAGACATCAAAAAAACAAGGCCCTCTAAATCAACATAATCAAAGGTCATGTAGACACATAGAGACTGAAGCAGCAGGCACAGGCCCTGCACTAGCTCCTCTGTAGATATATTATGGCCTCCAGTTTAATGCTTTAATTGACTTCCTGAGTGTGTAAATGAGTGACTCTCTTTCTGTGCTTTCTCTTGGCTTATTCACTTCTGTTTATCTGTTCTGTTAAATTACAATGAATTAGTTTTTGTTTTATCTTATTACATATTATTTTACTTTTGAAAAATAAGTATTACTTTTAGTATTCTCTATGAGGCTCATTTAGTGTAAACACTTTTATTCTGGGTGTATCATTGCAATTCTTTGTACCCTTTATTTAAAACTAAAATATATTTCCATAATTTTCTTCCCTTCCCCATCCAGGTTCGCCCATTCCTTCTTTTGAATTCATGATTTTTCTTTAATTATTATTGCTGTTATATATAAGTATATAATATTTACATGTACACGTTTACACATATTAATATAGAAATGCAACCTACTGAGTCCACATAGTGTTGCATATATATGCATATACATATATATGCATATAAATATATAATAATAGTTATATATTACATAATTTATTATAACATATAATATACTTATATATAATTATGTGTAAAATATTTTAGGGGTTACTACTTCATATTGAATAACCATTTAGGGGGTTCATCTCTGGGGGAAAGTAATTCTGCCTCTCTCACCAGGCATTGATTTCATATCTAGTGGTAGAGACATACAAGATTTTCTCCATACATTTTGGCATGTCAGCTAGTATGGACCTTGTTCAGGTCTTGTTTAAGCAGCCATATTGAAGTTTCTTTGGTGGAAATTGAAAACTACACTTGTCTGAGGGTATTTAAAATTCACTTATTAATAAAGTGGCAATAGTAGGTTTTTCTCCAAAATCCATGACATTATTTCAGAAGCCCCTTTTACCTAATGAATATAGCTCTCACTCCTCTTCAAAAAAAATATCTCTTTAGGTCAAGTGAAGACCAATACAGAAAACCACAAATTACAGAGAATAACTGATTATGGAGTGCTCAGCCCCAATAGATGCCTCAACAACATAGCTCCTGCAACTAAGGCCCAAGGAAGAGTTTGTAAGGAAGGGTAGAAAGATTGTAATTGTCAGAAGACTTGAAAATCTGCTGTGTGATTGTGAGAAGGTGAACTCCTCGTGATGTTGCAACAATACAACTGCCTAAATAGGACCCAGAGAATTACACTGCTAACAGACATGCCAGCATGTAAGGGGGAAATCTCAAGGAGCTCCACTAGAGAAAGAACTACAAGTAATTAATGCCTGTTGAGAGAAGAAGCCTTCCCCATGGATGAACCTTCTGATTAGTTAAACAATACCAAGTGGTCATCCCTGAAATTGTATACATACAAATAACACTAAACAAACATGGCAGGTTGTATTTAAATATTTATGCATACAAATATTAAGGAAAAATTATTATGTGATTTTTACATTTTCAGTAACAGGTATGACATTTTGCAGAACAGATCTAAACTCCAATTAGACAGCTGTTAATTGGACAGTTACCATCAACATATTAGTGCCACTATTATATCCTTGGGGATATCCTTCTGTGTTGGACATTGTAGTGTCTCAGACATAATAGATGGGTAGTACTCTTGATTCTTTTTCTCTCGTGGCAGCTTCTTTAAGCCTACTCTTAATTGCTATACTCAGTAAGCATGTGAATGCCTCTAAGATACTGTTATGGTTTGAATGGCAGTGATCTCCATAGACGCTAAATGTTAGTATACTTGGTGCCCAGTTGGCTGAGCTGTTTGAAAAGGTGTGGCCTTATTGGAAGAAGTATGTCAATAGGGAAAAGTTTTGTCACTCCCAGTGTTCCTCTTTGTTCCTTTTGTTTACAAATCAAGATGTCAGCTCTCAGCTGTTGTTCTAGCTGTTCCTGCTACCACTTTTTCTCACAATTTCAGGAAGACATTATCACAATTTCTCATATTCTAAGAGACTGGAACTTTTGCTGAACTTCACAGTCATAGTTAATATATCTTGAGATTGTTATCTTGCTGTGAACTCATCCTGTTTATTTAATCTATTTTTAGGAGTACAGTGTAACACTAAACCTTGCCTTGAATTTTCCATCTAATCAACCTTAATGACCTAAGCTAATGTTTACTTAATCTTAAACTTATATAATCGTCATGTCCCTGTCCCAGAATAACATATATGTAACATTTGATGAAAGCAGCAAATACAGAGTTTTAAAACAACTTTATAAAATCTTCCATAAAGGTTGAAAGCATCCATTTATAGGTATTGTTTGATAAACAGTGATGTTTCTTGTAGTACTATTTGTTATGAGGGTCAGTTGAGGTCACTTGGAACCAGTGTTAAAATTTTTATAAAGTATCCTTCATTCTTTCTTCATGTGATATTTTCTGTTCCACTTAATAAAAACAAGCCATTTGTTAAAGACACAGACACACAGAGACAGATTCACAAGGCAGCATTCAATCAGGCACAAATTGGGAGTCGTACAACAGACAGAAGACAGAAAACACAGGAAGCATGCAATAGAGAATTCAAATCTGGACTCATACTTGGTTAAATGATTCCATGGAGAAGTGCTTTTCTTTCCTTAATAAGACACTGACTATTATTGGTGACTTTGAGTTCATCACCAGTACATTTAATTTATGCACTCATCAGGAACTCAAACCCACTGAAACCATAAACTCTGAAGTGCTTTTTTTTATAAGTTGCATTGGGCATGGTATTTTGCCATAACAATAGAAACGTAACCAAGACAGATGGGAAGCTTTTTTAAACATGGATATTATTAGATTCTGAAGGGTCAATCTATAAAGATTGTTACATGAATATCCAAACACTGGGACTACAAGAACTATCTAGTACCCAGTGTTGTAACACCATCAGCCTAATTTATCTTGGACTTTCAATCAAATGTGTATGATTTGTCCATGAATTCATTCTATATATCTTTCTCTGCTAAGATTTTGTTGCTCATTGCTTTCTTTGCCTTGAAAGACCTTCTCGGTCATTTCTCCTTCAGGTTTACTATATTTCAGCAGCTTAAGATCCTTGAAGAAAATTTCATCCAACATTTCCTTAATCAAATAGATAATGATATTCAGTAAGGTCTCTGGATACCTCTTACAGTGATGTTTCTGTTCTTGATTTTATACTATGATTTAAAAATCCCCTCTCAAGTCACAGAAATGAAGCAAAAGTTACTGAAGAATATGAAGATATGTCACTCTCACCCATTATAACGTCCATTCATTTTGTTCAAATATTTTATACACTAAAAGTAATAAGAAGTTTCTACAAGAGCCGAGATAGAACAGTGTACTAACTCCATCAAGTGCAAAGAACTCAAGAGGATAGCATAGTTTTTGCTGTAACTATACTGTTCTTTAAATTAAGAAAATGGAATTTAACATAGTTATGTATATCACATGTATGTTTGCTAGTATATTTATAATTTTAGAAAAATACAAAAGAAATTAAATATATAAGTACTTACTATGAGGAGAACTACATGGTTGTGAGAGAGAGAAAGGGACTTTTTTTTTTTACTATTCGCACTTTTGTTTTTTAGAATTTTTTTTAATTCTTTGTTAATTACACTTTATTGACTTTGTAATCACCCTGTAGCTCCTTCCACCCCTCTCAATCCCTGCCTTCCTCCTCCTTCTCCATGCATGCTCCTACCCAAGTCCACTGATAAGGGAGGTCTTCTTTTCCTTCCTTCTGATCCTAATCTATTAGCACTCATCAGGAGTGGCTGCATTGTCATCCTCTGTGGCCTGGTAAGGCTGCTCCCCAGTCGGGGGAGGTGATTAAAGAGCAGGCCAATCAGTTCATGTCAGAGACAGTCCCTGTTCCCATTACTATGGAACCCACTCTGACACTGAACTGCCATGGGCTAAACCTATGCAGAGATCCTAGGTTAAATTGATAAATGGCCCTTGGTTGGAGTATCAGTCTCAGGAAAGACCCCTGTGCTCATATTTTTCGGTTCTTTTGCTCTCCTTGTGGAGTTCCTGTCTTCTCCATATCCTACTATTTTCTACTTCTTTCATAAGATTCCCTGCACTCTGCCCAAAGGTTGCCCAAAAGTGTCAGCATCTGCTTTGATATTCTGCATGGCAGAGCCTTTCAGAGGCCCTCTGTGGCAGGCTCCTAACTTGTTCCCTGTTTTCTCCTTCTTCTGATGTACATCCTCTTTGCCTTTCTGGATATGGAATGAGCAATTTGCCAAGAGTCCTGCCTCTTAATTAGTCTCCTTAGGTGTACAAATTTTAGTAGGTTTATCATATGTCTATATGAGTGACTATATACCATGTGTGTCTTTCTGCTTCTGGGATAACTCAATCAGGATGATCTTTTTGAGTTCCCACCATTTACCTGCAAATTTCATGATATCCTTCTTTTGTTTTGCTGAGTAATATTCCATTGTTTAGATGTACCACAATTTCGGTATCCATTCTTCAGTTGAGGGCCATCTGGGCTGTTTCCAGCTTCTGGCTATTACAAATAAATCTGCTACAAACATGGTTGAGCATATGTCCTTATTGTGTACATGAGCTTCTTTTGGATATATGCCTAGGAGTGGTATAGTTGTATCTTGAGGAAGTGCTATTCCTAGTTGTCTGAGAAAGCACCAGATTGATTTCCAGAGTGGTTGTACAACTTTACATTCCCAGCAGCAGTGGAAGAGGGTTCCCTATTCTCCGCAATCTCTCCAGGATGTGTTGTCACTTGAGTTCTTTAACTTAGACATTTTGATGGGTGTAAGGTGAAATCTCAGGATTGTTTTGATTTGCATTTCCCTGATGATTAATGACATTGAGCATTTCTTTAAGAGTTTCTCTGCCATTCGATATTCCTCTACAGAGAATTCTCTGTTTAACTCTGTACCCCATTTTTTAATTGGATTATTTGATTTGTTGCTCTTTAACTTCTTGAGTTCTTTACATATACTGGATATTAGTCCTCTTTCAGATATAGGGTTGGTGAAGATCCTTTCCCAATCTGAGGCAGTTGTTTTGTTCTGACGACTGTGTCCTTTGCTTTATAAACGCTTTCCAGTTTCGTGAGGTTACATTTATTGATTCTTGTTCTTAGAGCCTGTGTTGTTGGTGTTCTGTTCAGGAAGTTGTCTTCTGTGCCAATGAGTGCTAGGCTCTTTCCCACTTTTTCTTCAAGTGGTTTAGTGTGTCTGGTTTTATACTGAGGTCTTTGATCCACTTGGACTTCAGTTTTGTGCAGGGTGATAAGTATGGATCTATTTGCATTTTTCTACATGTAGACATCCAGTTAGACCAGCACCATTTGTTGAAGATGCTATCTTTTTTCCATTGAATGGTTTTGGCATCTTTGTCAAAAATCAGGTATCCATAAGTGTGTGGATTTATTCTATTCGATTCTACTGATCCACCAGTCTGTTTCTATGCCAGTACCATGCAATTTTTAGTATTGTTACTCGTACAGCTTGAGATCAGGAATGGAGATACCTCCAGAAGATCTTTTATTGTAGGGGATTGTTTTAGAAATTCTGGGTTTTTGTTGTTACATATGAAGTTGAGAATTTTTCTCTCAAGGTCTGTAAAGAATTGTGTTGGTAAGTTGATGAGAATTGCATTGAATCTATAGATTGCTTTTGGTAAGATGGCCATTTTTACTATATTAATCCTGCCAAGGCATGAGCATGGGAGATCTTTCCATCTTCTCATATCTTCTTCTAATTCTTTCTTCAGTGACTGGAAATATTTTTCATACAAGTCTTTGACTTGCTTGGTTAGGTTCACCCCAAGGTACTTTATGTCCTTTGTGGCTATTGTGAAGGGTTGTTTATCCCTAATTTCATTCTCAGCCCTTTTGTCTTTTGTATACAAGAGGGCTACTGACTTTTGTGAGTTAATTTTGTATCCAGCCACATTGCTGGAGGTGTTAATCAGCTGTAGGGGTTCCCTGGTACAATTTTTGGGGTCACTCACGTATACTATCATATCATCTGCAAATAGTGATAATTTGACTTCTTCCTTTCCAATTTGGATCCCCTTGATCTCCTTTAATTGCCTTATTGCTCTAGCAGGGACTTCAAGAACAATGTTGAAGAGATAGAGAGTGGGCAGCCTTGTCTTGCCTTTGATTTCAGTGGAATAGATTTAAGTTTCTCTCCATTGAGTTTGATATTGGCTAGAGGCTTGCTATATTTTGCCTTTACTATGTTCAGATATGTGCCTTGTATCCCTGATCTCTCCAATACTTTAAACATGAATGGACGTTGGATTTTGTCAAATGCTTTTTCAACATCTAGGGAGATCATCATGTGGTTTTTTTTCTTTCAGTTTGTTTATATGGTGGATTACATTGATGGATTTCTGTATACTGAACCACCCCTGCATGCCTGGGATGAAGCCTACTTGGTCAGAGTGGATGATATCTTTGATGTGTTCTTGTATTCGGTCTGCAAGTATTTTGTTGAGTATTTTTGCATCAATGTTCATAAGGGAGATTGGCCTGAAATTCTCTTTCTTTGATGGGTCTTTGTGAGGTTTAGATACCAAGGTGACTGTGGCTTCATAGAATAAGTTTGGTAGTGTTCCTTCTGTTTCTATTTTGTGGAAGACTTTGAAGAGTATTGGTGTTAGCTCTTCTTTGAAGGTCTGGTAGAATTCTGCATTGAAAACATCTGGTACTGGGCTTTTTTTTGCATGGGAGACTTTTGATGACAGCTTCTATTTTCTTAGGGTATATAAGACTATTTAATTGATTTACCTGATCTTGATTCAGCTTTGGCATGTGGAATCAGTCAAGAATATTGTCCATTTCATTTAGTTTTTCAAATGTTATGGCATATAGGCTTTTGAAGTAAGACCTAATATTGTTTGGATTTCTTCACTGTCTGTGGTTATGTCCCCCTTTTTGTTTCTGATTTTGTTGATTTGGATAATGTTTCTCTGCCTTTTAGTTAGTTGGCTAAGGGTTTGTCTATCTTGTTGATTTTCTCAAAGAACCAGCCCTTGGTTTCATTGATTCTTTGAATTGTTTTATTTGTTTCTAATTTACTGATTTCAGCCCTGAGTTTGATTATTTCCAGCTGTCTACTCTTCTTTGGTGTGTCTGCTTCTTTTTTTTTCTAGGGCTTTTAGGTGAGCCATTAATTTGCTTGAATGAGATGTTTCAAATTTCTTATTGAAGACACTTAGTGCTATGAACTTTCCTCATAGCACAGCATTCATTGTGTCTCATAAGTTTGGGTATATTGTGCCTTCATTTTCATTGAATTCTAGGAAGAGTTTAATTTCTTTCTTTATTTCTTCTCTGATCCAACTGTCATTTAGTAGCAAGTTGTTCAGTTTCCATGTGTGTGTAGGCCTTTTGCTATTTCTGTCACTGAGGTCCAGTTTGATTCCATGATGATCAGACAGGATACAAGGGATTATTTCAATCTTCTTGTATCTGTTCAGTCTTGCTTTGTGACCAACTATATGGTCTATTTTGGAGAAGGTTCCATGAGTTGCTGAGAAGAAAGTAAATTCTTTTGTGTTTGGGTGAAAGGTTCTGTAGCGGTCCATGAGGTCCATTTGATTCATGACCTCTGTCAAAGTCATTGTTTCTTGGTTTTATTTCTGTTTTGTTGACATGTCCTTTGTTGAGAGTGAAGTGTTGAAGTCTCTCACTGTTAATGTGTGGGGATCTATGTGTGTTTTATGTTTTATTAATGTTTCTTTTACAAATGTGGATGCCCTTGCATTTGGGGCATAGATGTTCACGATTGTGATGTCTTCCTGGTGGATTTTTCCCTTGACGAGTATGAAGTGTCCTTTTCTATCTCTTTGGATTAATTTTGGTTGAAAGTCTTTTACTAGACATTAGAATGGCTACTCCTGCTTGCTTCTTGTGCCCATTTGCTTGGAAAACCGTCTTACAGCCCTTTAACTCTCAGGTAATGTCTATCTTCGTGACTTAGGTGTGTTTCTTGTATGCAACAGATTGTTGGGTCTTGTTTATGCATACATTCTGTTAGTATGTGTCTTTTTATTGGAGAACTGAGTCCATTGATGTTGACAGAGATTAATGACCAGTAGCTGATTGATCCTTTGCTATTGATTTTGGCTGTGGTAGTGTTTTTGTGTATTTGGTTACTTTTTGTTTTGCTGTAGTGAGGGTATTTTTTTCCTGTGTTTTCTTGAAAGTAGTTAGTTTTCTTGGGTTGTATTTTTCCTTCTAGTATCTTCTGTAATGCTGGATTTGTGTGTAGGTATTGTTGAAATTTGTTTTTGTCATTGAATATCTTGTTTTCTCCGTCTATGAGGACTGAGAATTTTGCTGGGTATAGTAGCCTAGGCTGACATTTGTGTTCTCTTAGGGTTTGCATGATATCCATCCAAGCCCTTCTGGCTTTCAGAGTTTCTTTTGAGAAGTCCGGTGTGATTCTGATGTATTTGCCATTATATGTTAGTTGGCCTTTTTCCCTTGCAGCTTTTAGTATTTTGTTGTTGTTGTTGTTCTGTCTTAATTATTATGTGACAGGAAGATTTTCTTTTCTGTTCTTATTTATTAGGTGTTCTTTAGGCCTCTTGTATTCTTATAGGCCTCTCCTTTAAGTTGGGGAAATTTTCTTCTATGATTTTTTTGAAAATATTTTCTGGGCCTTAGAGGAGGGAATCTTTTTTTTCCTCTATTCCTATTATTCTTAGGTTTTGTCTTTTTATGTTTTCTTGGATTTCTTGGATGGTTTGTGTCAGGAATTTTTTAGATTAATTATTTTCTTTGACAGATACATCTATTTCTTCCATTGTATCTTCCACACCTGAGATTTTTTCTTCCATATCTTGCAGTCTGTTTGTTATGCTTACCTCTGTAGTTCCTGTTTTCTTTCTTAGGTTCTCCCTCTCCATGATTTCCTCTGTTTTGTGTTTTCTTTAATTTTTCCAATTCTATCTTCAGATCTTGAACCGTTTTGTTGATTTCCTTCACCTGTCTGACTGTATTTTCCTGTTTTTCCTTCAATTCCTTCACCTGTTTGTTTGAACATTCCCCTGTTTCTTTTATTTCTTACAGTGATTTAATCATTTCCTCTCTGAAAGCCACAAACTGTTTGGTTTCAGCTTCCTCTATTTTTTTACGGATTGCCATAATCTGTTTTACTATATCTTCCCTTAAATCTTTATGAATTTTATTTGATTCCTCCATTAAAGTCTTCATAAGCATAGATGTGAGGTCATATTCTCGAATTTCACTTATGTTAGTGTGTCCAGGGCTACTTGCCCCTGGATAACTGGGTTCCGGGGGTGCCATATTGCTTTGCCTTTTGTTGGTTGTGCTTTTTCACTGGCCTCTACCCATCTCTCTGTCTCAGGTGTTGTCTGTTAATTTCTGGTGCCTGCTGAGTCCTGGGGTGGGGGGGATTCCACTTGGTGGGGTTCTGAAGGAGATCTCTTCAGCTTTTTGGGTATGGTCAACTGAATGGTGGTGCTTCTCAAGAATTGTCAGAGTTTACTTCAGGCATATGGACCTGTGTGGTTACTCTCGTGTTCAAGAAGGCTCTCATCTCACCAGGAGAGGTCCTGGTGATGGCTCCCCTGCTGCTGGGTTACTTGCTCTAATTTAGGGAGCTGCAGCTGTTGCTCTTAAGGTGTAATTGTTGGATGCACCCCTCTTGAAGAACCAGGGAGTCCCACAGTTTTGTCAGTTTGCCTAGGGATAACTGGTCAAACCTTGGAACAGTATCTGAGGGCTGCTGTAATGGCTTTCTGATTTTTGTAGGTCTGAGGATGCAGCTGTGTGCCCCAGTGCCCTAGCAGTACTCAATAATGGCAGGTAAGCACAGAGCTCATGCCTGCAGTGGAAGGCTAGAGCCTAGAGCCTGCGTGAATCCATGAATCCAGAAAGTCTTCTGGAGCTGGGTGTCCTGAGTGTTGGACCTGATGATCCCCCACTGTGGGGTTTCTTCCTAGCACGGACACCCAGAATGTGCTCTGGGGATGACTGTTCTGTCTGGGATGGTGAGTAGAACCCGCAGGCACAGAGGCATGTGGCACGCCCTACTTTCGATTGGGCGCCTGGGCATCTACCAAAAACTGGTTAACTTTTCGCAAGACCTTTTTGGGGTGGTGGTATCGGCTGAGAGCTCTGAGATCAGCCCTGCTGTTCCCCACCCTGTGGGTTTGTATCTGACAGAGATTCTCAGTCTCTGATGCCCTGGGGCCCACAGTTCTATCTGGGGCAGCAAGGCAGGGCTCTATGTTGGCGCCTGCATCCCTGGCTCTGGACTGGCTGCTGGGAGCCCACAGAACCCCGGGTCTTTTCCAGGGAATGTCTGGGTGACCTAAGGTCGGTCCCAATCTTTTCCTGCACCATGGGGTTATCTCTCAACTGGAAATCCCAGTCTCTAATGTTGTGGGGCCCACAGTTAAGTCTGGGACAGTGATCAGAGCATGCTGGTGTGTGGCTCTGGGCTGGCAACCAAGTGCCTGGTGGAACTGGGAGCTCTTCTGCAGTTTAGCTGGGTGAGTTGAAGCTGATTGAATCCCTCACCATGGGGTATCCTCTCACCTGGGAAACACAATCGTTTGTGTTTTAGGGCTGAGAGTTCTGACTGCTGGTCACTGTGCCAATCCTACTGTGCTCCTGGTCAGAAAGAGTGTAGTCCCAGTGCCACCATGTTGGATTCCCCCCTTTTTTAGAATTTTTAATTATGAATTTATCACCTGTAATTTAAACTAACTATAAACAAACTAATGACATGCAATGCCTATATGTCCAACTTTACTATCTATGTTTCATATATATATTATTTATAACATGTATAATATGTATATAAAATGCGAGGTTTCTTCTCTGAGGGAATTATACAACATCCTGGAATGGATGACATAATTTGCAGTACCACAAACAGAAAAGATGAAGACAGTAGTCTGTAACAACTATAGGCTATTCCTATGTGGTTATGGTCTTTCTCTACATCTTCACAGAAGTCGCATGCATTTCACCTAACCTTTTAAAATAAAACATTGGCATTCTTAAACATCTTGTTCTTCACCAAATTTTTGACTGCATTCCATTTCTGTTCTGCATATTATATGTTCACAGCGGTTCAACTGTTCTGGTTTCCTCAGATCAATATATATTGCAAGTAGATGAGCTTGGATTCTCCCCAGAAGGGAGATAGTACTTAAGCACAAAGTGGTGAAAAAATGCAAACACTGTCATTAGATATTAGAATGCATTAGAATCATGGTCATAACTTAAAGTATTTGAAAAAAACATAGCTAATTTGTTTTAAAAAAGGAATAAGATATTGTCTGTACACATATATACATGTTTAATTTAACAGCCAGGATCTAGAAGTTTTGAACAAAAAAAAAATGGCTTAGCATTTCATAAAATATGTAAGTGTAGATAGAAAATGGACACATTTAACAGCATGTCATTTAAACTTAAATTATCCACAAAAATCAGTACAAGCCTTAGTCTCTGAGTTCTCACAGAAGGCAGATAAGAACACTATATAGAAAGGTATCTCCATCCCCTTTTATTCAGAGTGCTAGTGGGAAACGCTGAACGTTTACTTAGGAAAGACACTATGTAGCTTACAGACTATAAAATGAGGGAAAAAAAAAACTGGTAGAGAAAGAGAAGGTGTGTCAAAATGGTTGAATTTGAAGGTGGCTTTCAGAGAATGAGAGCAACTGAAAGTTATATTTGTGAGTCACCATGCTTTCACAAGTTGCTAATCTTGAACTGAACTCCAGAACCAAGGTGGCCATATGATTCACAATTTTCTTTCATATGTGAAACCTCAACGTTATAACTTTTATACTTGATGACAAAAATAATCCCATATACCAATTCAACTATAGCACTGCTAGGCATATACAAGATGCCCCACCATTCATTAAGGACATTTGCTCAACTATGCTTTATTTGTAATAGCCAGAATCTGGAAACAAACTAGATGTCCATCAAGAGAGGAAGAGAGGAATAGATACAGAAAGTGTGGTACATTTACACAATGGAATACTCCTCAGCAATTAAAATCAAGGAAGGCATAAAATTTTCAGGCAAATGGTAGGAACTAGAAAAGATCTTCCTGAGTGGGGTAATCCAGAAGCAGAAAGACACATATGATATATACTCACTTATAAGTGGATATTAGCCATATAATATAGCATAAATGTACTAAAATCTATAGTCCTAAAGAAGCTAAACAACAAGGAAGACACTTGGGAAAAAGCTTACTTCTCATTCAGAAAGGCAAATAGGATAGACATTGGAAGTAGGAGAAGACAAGGAACAGGACAGTGGCCTTCCACAGAGGACCTTTGAAAGACTCTACCCAGCAGGGTCAAGAAGGAGATACTAAGACTCATAGCCAAACTTTGGGCAGAGTGCAAGAAACCTTAAAGACCTGGAAGGGACAGGAACTCCACAAGGAGAACAACAGAGCCAAAATACCTGTGCCCAGGGGGATTTGCAGAGACCAATACTCCAACCAAGGACCATGTATGGAGATGACCTAGACCCCCTGTTCAAAGAGAGCCCATTGGCTGCACAGTTTCCAAGTGGGATCCTTAGTAAGGTATACAGAATCTGTCTCTGACATGAACTTAATAAATGGCTTTTTGATCACCTCTCCCTTGGGGGTACAGCCTTGCCAGGCCACAGAGGAATATGATGCAGCCAGCCATGATGAGACCTAATAAGCTATGGTGAGATAGAAGGTCCTCCCTTATCAGGGGACCTGGGAAAGGCATAGGAGGAGAAGAGGGGGGTGGGTAGACATGGAAAGAGATGAGGGAGGGGGCTGTAGTGGGGATACAAAGTGAATAAATTGTATTAAATAAATATATAAATAAAATTAAATTTTTTTTAAAAAAAGAAAAAATCCCATATACCAACATGAAACAAAATTTCCTTTACTTTTCCTACAATAGGAATTCAGTGAAATAGCTTGGAGCTAACATCCTAGCTGTAGATGCCAATAGATGCCAACAGAATTACAGATGCCCAGAAAGTATAAATGCATTGCACACCCCAACCGAAGACTTTTATTGGGTTTGAATAAGAATAACCCTCATAAGATCATGTATTTGAATACTTAGTCATCAGGGAGTGGCACTATTTAGGATTAGGTGATGTGATCTTGTTGAAATCGGTGTGGTCTTGTTGGAGGAAGTATGTCACTGAGAGTGGGCTTTGAAGCTTCAGAAAACCAAACCAGGCTGAGAGGCTCTCTTCCTGCTGCCTGCCGATTCCGACGTAGAAGACACAGATGCCTCTCTAGCACCATATCTGTCTGCACACTGCCATGCTCCCTGCCTTGGCAGTAATGGACTAAACCACTGAAATTGCAAGCAAACCCCAACTAAATCCTTTCTTTTATTAGTGCTGCTGTAGTCATGGTTTCTCTTCACAGCAATAAAACAATGACTAAGACAAAGCATAACTACATGTATGTGTTATGTTTATGTGCACATCTGGGAGCAAAAGTCAGTGTCAATAGAACTCATCTTCTTTTGTTTGTGAGGCAAATTGAACCATCTCTCTAGCCAACGGTGCAGCCTTTTCTTATACTGTGTATTTTTCTGTATCCAGTACTGAAGGTTCCTTCTATCTTCTCATAGCTTATGCACATTTTATTTGTCTTTTGATTATGAACTGAAACCTTCCATAATCTAGGAACTTCTCCATACAACCATAATCATTCTCATCTCTAGCTATGTCCAGCTTTATGATTATATTAAGCACTTGATATTTATTTTCTGGGGGAATTATACAACATCCTGGATTAGCAGACATAGTATAGTCCCCAAAATAGAAAAAATGAAGACAGTAGTCTGTATCAACTAGTAGCTATTCTTTGATGTTATTAAAAAGGCTGTTATCACTCTCCATCTGCCCTTGTCAATGAATACGGTAGGATAAGTTCCAAAATAATGAGGAGGTCACTTCATAATCTGTATTATAATATAGAGAACAGTTGTCCTTCCTGCTATAGGAAGAAATCTATGTGGACACATTGCTAATGTTTTGTTGTTGTGTTTTTTTTTTCTGAGTTAACTTTCAATTGGAGAGACTGAGGAGCAATGGAAAACCAGTGGCCTTGGTATATATGAATCTTCTTCCAATGCAAAGAGAGAGTGGGGGAATCTTGCTTTGCTACAGAGAAAATAGGGTGAAACAAAAAGGAGAAAAGCCAAAACACCATAAATCTGAAAAACAAGACTGCACACCTGACTGGAGAGGCAATACCAAAATTTGAAATGATTACCTGCTTCTGCTTTCTCTCTTTATATAAACTACCGGATAAAGGTGATATGGAAGACAGATGTTTAAGGCACTAATTCACTGCTTTCTCAGATTGCAGGAACTCTGTATAGGGTACATTTTAAAGATTCAATTATTTTCCTCTGTGACAAGTTGTATTACAATATGAGTTAGAGAATATCCTGGAGAAAATTCTAAAGCTTTCTAGAGCTTCCAAGGAGAACCATGAAATGCATTCAAGCACTCCAAATTACTACATTGCAAAATACTGAATTCCCTTTACTGAAGTTATTTTGATCAAAGCCAATGTCACTTCATACTTTAAGATGAAACTCAGAAACAACTAATAAACTAATTGATTAAATAAATATTAAGCCATTGCCATGTTCCTAGTACTGTTTTCAGCACTGAGTATTTATTAGTGGCCAGAGAAAAGAAATTTAGTTCCTACTATGATAGTATTCCCATTCTAGGGGAAACAAATAGAAACAAGCAAACAAATGTAGCAGCAATTATTACAGAAGGGACAGACTGTTACAAACAATATGAAATTTGAGAATGTGATTAAGAAAAAGTTTGCAGTTCAGGAGCTAATATGGGTAGTGTTACAGACTTATTGTTTGGGTTCTCTTCTTTGTATTTGCTGAATACCTAACTTCTAGTTTCATAATGTTTGGAAATGAAGTATGTGGACAGTAATTAGGGTTAGATGAAGCCATAAGAAAATAACTCTGCTGTGATGGAATTAGTGTCCTTAGTATAAAGAGCTTATTTTTGTTCTTTCTCATGGGCAAAGAAGAGTGAAATGGTGACCATCTAAAATTCAGTTGGAGGTATCATCCTTAATCCAACAAGTAAGTTCCCTGACTTTATTTCTCACCTGTAGATTTATGGTAAAGGTTGTATAATGGCTATTCGTGGTTGCTAACTTGACTACAACTACACCTGGAGTTTAACTATAATCCAAGCAGGTAGTTCACCTATGAAGGTTTTTTCTTAATTAAATCATTTGAAGTATGAATAAAGTAGATCTAGAATCTAAATCCAGATCTTTTGAGGTGGGAAGATCAATTGTAAATCCTGCCACACCTTCTGATGATAGCCTTTATAAAGGACAGGGAACATGACAGCCCTTGGCTCTTTGCCTGCGTGGCCTCACTCTCACTGGCATCAGAGCCTATTTCTGGCACATACTGAAGACCAGCTAAGCCATCCAGCCTTGTGGACTAAGAAACTTCTGTATTCTTGGACCTTCCATTGGTCAACAGCTACTATTGTTTGAGGCAGACCACTCTAATAAATACCATATATTCATTCATCCTTTAAGTTCTGTTCCTCTGGAGAACCCTGAATAATAAAGTTGACACTTTCTTATTACAGATCAAGCAGACTAATATACATGGAACAAAGAAGGCATCTTTGTTATAAGCGATGTTTGTGCTAGATCCAAAGGTTTCAGAAGTTCATATGAATGTTGTGGTAAATAACATCACAGGTATAAAAAACAGAGAACTCAAGAGCAATAACAGACTTTATGTGCTGGAGAAAAAAAAAAGGCCAAAGTAATCAAAGAGCAAGTAAGGGAAGTGGGTAGAACATGAAGTTGGAGAGACTGGTATAAATAAAATCATGCATGGTCTTATAAGGGGTAGAACAAATTTAATAGAAAGTAGTTGGAGCTAAGCTTGGTGTTGTGTTTCACTAATCCAGGCACTTGGGGAGTCAGAGACAGGTGGATCTCTGAGAGTTTGAGACCAGCCTGTTCTATTCCAGGCCAGACAAAGTTACACAGTAAGTGAAACACTGTCTCAGAAAAC
This sequence comes from Psammomys obesus, assembly GCF_907164565.1. Lineage (NCBI taxonomy): Eukaryota > Metazoa > Chordata > Mammalia > Rodentia > Muridae > Psammomys > Psammomys obesus. The sequence goes on from NW_026589447.1 coordinate 5,214,911, forward strand.
AAAGTCGTTGCAAATTTTAAAGCAGAAAGTTAATATGACCTCATTCAAAATTTAATAAAATGACTTTGGTTTCTATAAAAAAGTGACATAAGACAGAAAGAAAAACTAGGTAAAGGATTAGTTCAGTAGTTCAAGTGATGATTAATAGCAGCAATAGCAAAGATGAAAAGAAGCAACTGAGTAGTTTATAAAATGGACAGTTTTAAATAAAGGAAACTTATTAAATACTTAGATAGTATCTAAGTTTATAATTTAAGAAACTGATACAATGATGAAAACTTCAAAGTGAGAAAAACAAGATTGATGGAGATACCACATTTTGCTTTCATTGCATTTGAAATGTGTATTATTAACACGCTAATCAGAAGTATCAAGTAGAAAATCGCATATGTAAATCTTAGAGTTCCATGGAAAGGTATTATTTATTCCCTGCCCTCTTTTTTCCTGATCACAATGTTACCTAACCTCCTACAGTTTCAATGTAAAATTCTACTGTCTAGTCATCCACTATTCTCAGAGTTCAAAATTGGTTTGAGTCTCAATTGAAGCTAAAAGAAAATTGCCCCTCTCAAAAACTTGTAAGAAATTACTTAAGCAGAAAAGGTTTGTTATTCATGCTTGTCAGAACTAAAATTAAGTTTCTAAAGACACAACACTGGGCCAAGAGTGGTGGTGTTCACCTTTAATCTAAGCACATGGGAGGCAGAGGCAAGTGTATCTCTCTGAGTTATAGGCAAGCCTGTTGTACATAGTTAGTTCCAGGACAGATAAGGCTATGTAGAGAGACCCTGTATCAAACAACAAAAGATATGAAACTAAGATTTCATATACTTAACAACAATGAAGCCTTTATTTCACTGTTAGTGGAGGACAGACAGTAATAGCAGTGCATCAGGAACTCTAGTGCATATGTTTTAATGTATATGTAAATATGAAGGGCCTGACACCATTTATCACTACTAAGCTGAGAGGTAAAAAAGTGTTAAGATGCCTACTTTGGGATCCCTGCTTTGGAAAGGTAATGTCAGCTCATCTTCTATGTTCCTCTAAAAGATAGAAATGTGGGCAAAAAAAGATAGAAGTTGGAGTAGAGAATGATCAGCTATGGTGAAGACAAAGAATATACTCTTTCCTTTCTGTACAGAGACTAAAACATTAAGTATTTTTTCCTAAGGCTTCCTGTAGTTAGTGGTACCATATGATACAGCTTTTGTCAATGAGAATAAAGGCAAAAGATACTGGGGATTCTGGAAACTCTGATATCCATGATTATTAAAAATGGACCTAATAAATAAATAATTTCAAAAAGCTAAATGAGTGACTTATATAGGAAGTTCCATGGCAGCTAGAGCTACATTGTGAGACACTCTCTCCAAACAAACACACAAAACAAAAATAAAGAAAATTAGATCAATGAGCACCACTTCTTCCACCTTTCTGCCTTAGATAAAGCTATGATGGCTAAAGCAGAAGTTATAATTTTGTGTTTACAAGGTCATTTGAAGGCCTAGTCACGGGTCTTCTAGATATGACCTTTCAGTGTCCTCCATATTTAACCTTTCATAATGGGATCAGAGTACCATTAATTGTATTGCTCCCAAGTGTTACTTCATAAAAGCTACCAAACGATTTAAAATGCAAAGCCCAAGGCAAGAAGCAAAATCAAGATGAGTAGGGGTCCCAGCAGGGTGGATACAAGGGAAGTAAGCCAAGGAGAACTATTGTACCATGATTCAAACCATCCTCTGGAATCCTCTCTTTCTGGCATCACTCCAGACTTTCTCTTACTATTGCTAAGGATTCCTAATTATTTCTGAGTGGTTTACATAAAAACAACATTCCTCTCTAAGGACTACACACAGACTAACCTACCAAAAAACAAACAAAAAAAAAAACGAAAAAAAAACAGCTCTAAACCACTTCTGTTTTCTAACACTACTTCTTTCTGCCAGGGAACCAACATTCTTTTCTAAATGGGTGATTGAGTTCTCAAGGCACTGAATATCTTTATCAATGTCTTCATAACAGTCTTTAAGCTATTATAATTCTGGCTTTGTACAGTCAGTGCTACAATGCTGGTTCCTGCTCCAGTTGAACCATTCCCCAAGATAATATCTAATGTCAGGGAACCCCTTTTGACTTAGGATTTCAGCCTGTTAGGTAGGATATTGGTCAATGATTTTCTCTTCTGTAGCTTTCTTCAAGCTGGCATTAGGATGAAGATATTGGGGGCCCAAGATGGCTGAAAGGCTAGTCAAAAGGTAGGCAATGGGGCACTTATCAAAACCATCTAACTAATGATCCAGTTGAAGACACAGGAAGCTATCACATTGGCTTGACTGATTTACTTCAGCTTTCAGCAAGTTCAGAATCTCAGCTTTCAATCCATAGCTAACACTGAATGGAGTCTGTCAACCAAGTGAAAATCTGCTGAGACAAATTTAGACTACAGACAAAAGTTAAAATTTGTCTAGTAAATGGGGAAAGTGAGGAATCTCAAGACCAAGGGAAAAAAAAATCCCATTTCAAAATTAGGTGGGTATATTCATCTGGGGTCCATTTGAGCAGTAGCAGATCCAGGTCTCATGACCTTTTGATTTCCTGAAGTTCATATAAATTTCAGTATACAAAAAGAAGTATATTGGTATTACCATTGTATTGAGATCCATACTTTAGAAAAAGCAGGTAATAGGTGTCTGCAAGACAGTAGGAGTATATTCATACCATTAAGACCTAGTAAAAGTTATGGTTTTGGGTCATATTTATACACATTAGACAGAGATGTTTTTAGCATGATGAGAAACACCATTAAGTCTATCTCCAGAAGACAACCAAAGGGAAATTAAAATCTCAAGCTTGTGACTGAATAGCAAGCAGTCAGGGCTCCACCAGCTTATCAGAACTCTATTGATTAATGTCAAAACAATGAACCTTTGAAATCTTATAATATAAGTATAACAATAGCATTGAGGGGGAGAAAAACCAGAAATATCTCCCATTTTAATATGTCTTAAATTATTTTTCTGTCACTACAACTTGCATTCACATACCTTAAAACATAGTTTAGACCCTTTAATCTTTCTTGCATTTACCAACTTTGAAACATCTTCTTAGAGAGGCTTTTCTTTATAACTTTTATTTACCAACTTTGAAACATCTCCCTTGACCCTCAAACAATTTTTTAGGTCTTCATAACTTAAACCTTTATATCCTCAGACCTTACATAAACTTTGTATCTTTCTATCCAGTTATTCACTGTAAGACACAGGCAATTAACATGAAGCCTTTGAGCAAGGCAAACCTGTTTGCTTTTCTAAATAAGAAATCTAGTACCTAGTAGTTTTAACTAGCTAATAAATCAACTAACAAACTAACAGTGGATCTAACTGTCTTTAGCTGCAAAACTACCATTAGTTCAGCTTAGCCATCAATGTGATCAGAGACCTGAGAAGGATAAGCTGTAACCAAAATAAATCTATGTACCAATCAAAATATCAGAGATGACCTGTCAGTCTACTACCTAGGCAGTTGTCCTTGGCTTCTATGGTTTCATGGTATCATAAGCAGATGCAGGCTTCCATCAGGCCCAGAAAATAAGAGAATATTTCCGTGGAAAAGAAGAACATGAGAAAATGGCCTCACGTCGCCTTCAGCAACTTGAAACAATGACTCTCCAGGTATCCACAGTTTTGTCCACATATATTCTATATATGTATAACCTTAGTAGTGGACCAGTTTGAGCATTCTTGTCAATGGGTTACCACAATCCAGAGTTGAAGTCCTCTATCATTGTGCCCAAATCTGCTCTGAGACCTTAGGGAGCTATTGTCAGGATTTTGGACTCTCTGTCTTAATAAAACATCTACATACATTAGATGTCATATTCATCACATCTCTGACAAGCTTGATGGCCAGCATATGAGTTACTCTGTCTTTAATTATCTGCTCTAAACTGCATTCTGTAGAACAGAATGTCATAATCTCTAATTCTGGCACATTCTGTTAAGTGTTTTAGGACCATATCTATTTCAAGTAGATCTATTTAGGCAAACTTTGTAGTTACCCATCCTAAACTTAACCTTGAAAACATAAACAAAAGCCTAGGTAAAGCTTAATCTTGTAACCAATTGCAGTCATGAGCATAACTTTATATTTCTGAGCTAAAATCGAAGTCAAACTTTCAATCATAGATACAGTTCATAGAGGGACTGGCAATCTTGCTGATCCTGCTGTATTGCATTTTAAAGACTGAACAGAAAAAAAAAAGAAAGAAAAGAAAAACAAAAAAGAAAGGAAAGAAAAGAAAAAGAAAAAAGAACAACAAAAACTTTAAAGGACAGAAGTTGGACTTAGTGCTAAAAAGGGAATTGAACATAGTTGGCAGTCCTCAACAAAGATGGTGGTGTACTATTGAAAGAATCAGACTAACTTTGTAACCTATGTTTAATTGCCTTATAACTTATATTTTCAAGTTTTAGGCCCATGTTAATTAAAGCCTCTTAGTGCTTCCCCAGAGAACAGAGGAATGTAAAAGTTCCTGACATTGGCCATCTGCGACGGCAGAGATAAGGAAGAGAACAAGCAGAGATCTCTACTAGGTGGAGAGAAAATCACCGGCCGGTGCCTGTGAGATAAACTTTGTTTGGGAACTGGGCCAAATGGCCCCAATCCTTCTCCTGAATAGCTCCTGACCTTTGACCCAAACCCCCACTTCTCAGAACAGATACGGGATGAGTTAATCACTCTCCCACTTTTAACTGCGGCTGTGTCTCATATGGCAGAAAATTCCAAACTGACTTGAAGATCAGATATTCTCCAGATATTTACGACAGGGCTGACCAGACTTAAGAGTCCCCAGAACCAACCAATTATTTAAAAAATTAAATACCTCATCCAGTCCTGAATTGCCAAGACTGCAACCCCTGAAAATTCCCACGCCATGTCCTTTAAAATCCCAAGGCCTTTGTCTCCCAGTGCCACTCCTTGCTGACCAGCAGGGGTGACCCCATCTTGCAAGGGTTAAAATAAACCTCTTGCATTTGCATCGATAGATGGGTGGTCTCTGAGAATTTTCTTCAGTCACCTCCCAGGTAGCTAGTCACCTGCCAGGCCTGACAGGCTCAGGCCAGGCCTAACACTCTGATGCTCCCACAACCAAGATGGTTGCCAGTTATGTGACTTCCCATACTTGAGATAGCAGAAAAGGATGGCTCCATTCTCTTTGTCCCTGATCCAACATGGTGGCCAGCCACATGCTGTTACAGGCAGTGGTGGACAATATAAAACATAGCCATTAGGTGTCACTGGTGGTGTTGCTGCCTCCCACGGCATAGCACTGTGGAGCTTTTACAGTTTCTCATAACCGAGTTCTAACATTGTAATCAAATAAGTTTCAGAACCAACTACATAATAGAATAGTATAGAACAATTTTAAAACTGTAGTTGAACTATTCTGGCCATACCAAAACTATCGGCCAGAAAGAAACAAAGAAACAGCATTAATCCATTCATTCAAGAACTGGCATCCAGACACACACTTCAAATCAGTCTGTTAATCTGAATAGACCTTCACAAACCAGGGCTGAATCACACAGCATGCCTCAAAGAACACAACCCTGAATATAATAAAGATATGATTATAAAATACCTGATAAAATTTAAAATGTTTCATAGTCTTAAACACATTTTTAAAAAGGAAATGTGTTTTTGCAATATTGAACTAAAGTACCCTTTTTAGGAGTGAAGTCATAAGAATAACCATAAGTCAAAAGCAAATTTTACCAGTGTAAACAATTCAGTCTCTACAATTAATACCAATTTAAAATGAGACTTGTCTTCTTAATCTAAAAGGAGATAGGATAATAAATGGAATTCATTATGACTAAGAGGTTCTGTAATTTTTTTTTTTTGCTCTAAGCCACACTACATGGCAATTTCAAGATGGCAGTCACATTAAATTGCAAGTCACATGATTACTATTTTAAAACATCTGTTTCTATAGATGTTACAAACACATATATGTTTTAAACAAGAGTTTGAATTTAAACTTTAAACATATCCTATAAATGTTACTCTATAACCAAGACATACAGAGCATATTAACCATTTGAGATAAGTCAGAAATAAACATGTAATGGTCATACATACATTTAAAGCAGACAAACAAAACTTTCCTTACTTCATCCAGCTGTTACTTCAAGCACTGTGAATCTAGGCAGGACTTGGGGCTCCCCAGCAGCACTGCTTGGTTTCAGGAAGCTGCAGGCACTGTTCTGTATACTACAACTACACCTTGGCCTCTGCCTGCTGAAGTCACTGGAGCACCTTTTGATCCCTGAAGAAGTGGGCACTGCCAAGGTGGAATTTCACCACTTCTCCCCCTGGAAGCCAGGCTTGCACAAGCAGCACTCTTTGCAGTGGCACTAGGTCACTCTGACAAAGAATTTCAGCTAGTGCTGCTCCCCAGGGGCAGCAACCCTGGGGGTGGGGATGACTGCACCATGGGTGATGACGATACCAACCCTCTCCCAGCCATCTTCCCCAACCTGGCCTTTCCTGCCATCCAGGTAGAATTGCTCCCATAAGCCTGGGCGAGCTCAGGCTGCCTGCCCCGTGCTTGCCTGTTTTCCACCTGTCTTTCCAAGAGGCATATTCCCATCTGCTACCAGGGGTGCCCCAGCCTGTAGCACTGGGAGCATGGAGTAGGCAAAGTCACCATGGTGCACAGCTGTTTGGTCACTGGCCTACTGAGACCATCACAAAAAAAAAACAAGAATGTACTGGTACAACACGTGCAAAGAAAAAAAAAAAGAAGAGGAAAAAAAAAAAACTTGGAACAGCAGCCTGCCCCGAAATTGGAACACCAGAATTTGGAACGGCAGCCTGTCGTTCTGTCAGTCTAGAGACCGGAGCAGCAATATATCACATGTGGGCTGTGTCAAGCTCCGCCAGACCAGAGACCAGAGCAGCAGCAGAGGCCAAGACTGGAACTCCACATATATTGTCGTTATCCCTTGGTGCCTCTTTGCCACTGCCATCACTGGAGCCTGTAGAGCAAGGCTTGAGCATCAACTGAAATGGGCAAAAATTATGTGTAGTGGGTTAGAAGGAGTCTGTCCTATGTCCTTAGTCTCAGTCACAAAAAAAAAAAAAAAAAAAAACAGGCAGCAACAGATAAGACCATCAACCAGAAAGACGCACACAGTGAGACAAGAGATTCCACTACTTATGCAGCAGAAAAACCAAAAATAAGACACTACGAAATTGCTATGTTGTGGGAGCTACCTTCCTTGTCCTTATCCAGAGATCACAGAAAACTGGGAATGCTCTAGAACCCCTTACAGAGAGGGGTGATTCTGTCCCCTCCTATGTGGTCTGTAAAGTCTTCCAGCTCCTCTGTGGCCCATGGTTGTCCACCTCATCCACTCTAACCACTCTAACCATTCCCTACCATAAAAATTACAGATTTTGCCTCAAGGCCAAAAACAGAAATTAGAGAAATATCAAGACAAACAGACACAGACAAGATACATAAGGGTCCTTAACCCTTCCATTCCTGGGGGGAGGTTTTCTTGAGGATCCTGAATGAGACCCCAGGATGTTATGCCCAAGTCTCACAGACCTCAAAGTCCACCAAGGAGCAAACACAGTAGGGTCTTTTTATTATTACAAGCTCGAGCTCCGGCCCACACCCTCACCAATGCAGCAGTGTAGAGCCAGGAGCTCAAGGAAAGAGGGGTTGTTATTTAGGATTACAGCACAGTTACACACTGGGTGACGTTCAGCAAGAGCAAGCTTGTTACAGATTGTGGCTAACTACATTGAGCAAGCTATCTATAGACCTCAGGAATGTTAGGTATTTTCATGCTATGAAGGGGGGGAGCAGCCTTACCAGGCCACAGAAGATGACAATGCAGCCACTCCTGATGAGATCTGATAGACTAGGATCAGAAGGAAGGAGAAGAGGACCTCTCCTATCGGTGGACTTGTGGAGGGGCATGCGTGAAGAAGGGGGCGGGAGGGTAGGATTGGGAGGGGAAGAGGAAGGGGTTTATGAGGGGATACAAAGTAAATAAAGCATAATTAATAAAAGTTAAAAAAAGAGAAAATTCTACTACCAGGTTGTTGGGCTGCCCAGCACAGATGCGTCACCCTGAGATAAGACATTTTCCCATTCTTGTGGTTACCTCCAGGCTATTCCTTGGGTAGAGAATTTTTATTGTCTTGTTCTTGGAATTGGTGACCGATGGCCTAGTTCCTGGTGACTTTTTTCGGGGCGGGGGGAGTGAGGGGATGAGGGTTGGGAGAGTGAGGCCTAGTTCTCTCACATCCGCTTTCAATTTATTCCATTTTAAGTAATTGTTGTTTTGAATGCTTTGGGGGTGTTATTGAATGAATTCCCTTTGGAATCTATTACTTTGGAATGGTTATTTTTTTCCAAAGGGTAATACTACCTTGTTTTTCATGTTTTACACTGAGACACTTGCTTATTTGATGTTATTTAATTGATGAGATTTTTTTAATAGATGAATTTTTTTTCAGCTGAAGTATTTGCAATGTTGAAGTGAGACCATGCAGTTCTAATTTCATCAGCTAAACCACAAGCCTACATACTTAGGACACAAGCATATGACCCCTATTTGGATAAAGTTCCTGGCACAAATGCTCAGAGATTACCAGTGTAGTTCTCAGTTTCCACTCTGATTACAGTGACCTCCATTCAATGTTCCATGCTGATCTCCAGACATCTTTTGCATTCATCCATCTCCTGTCTGGGTAGACAGAATGGCACTTATAGGAATGTGATATTATTGGATTTCCTGAGGACCTCGACAGAAGCTAAGACTGAGTGACTGCTTCAGCCTTACGTTATCACAAAAAAAAAAAAAAAAACCCTTTACAACACCCAGAGCAAAGAAAAAGAAAGTGAGAATGTGGGTTTCTCTGTGTTTACTTATATCTTCAAATCAAGAGCAGGCATCTCTGCCTAATATCTATCACCCACGAATGAATGTTCTTTCTTTCTATGGAATTAAGTTTTAGAGAAATGTTAGGTTCACAACAAAATTTAGTACAATATTAAGGTAGTTTTCATACTCTCCCATCCTCACACTTGCAAAGTCTGCTCTCCTAACAATATTCCATGCTGGCAATGGTATTATTTGTTAATTGATGAGCCTACATCAATAATCATGTTTATATCAGGTCCATAATTTCTGTAGGGTTTATTTCCAAAGCAATTTAGTCTGTAGGTATTTACATTTGGCATACATCTATAGTTATAGAGTTTTACAAAATAATTTTAAGGATTTAACAATCCTCTATAATCTTCCTCTTCCTCTTCTTTCCCAACAATCCTGGGGAAGCACTGATCTTTGCAACAATTCTATAGTCTTAACTTTTATTAGACTAGGTGCAATTGTATAGTCTTTTTGTATAAGTTTCTGTAAGTATCTATCATTTATGGTTTCTTCACGTGATTTTATTGCTAAACTTCATTTCTACTTAGTGTTGAAGACTATTTCATTTCTGAACAGTGCTATGGTTCAAGCACACATTCACTTACTGAAAAACATTTCCAAAGTTTTAGCAATTATGAATATAAAATGTTGTAAATATTTGTGTATATTCTAATGCAGATAAAATTAAGTAAATACCAAAAAGCACAATTGGGAGATTATATAAGAAGTATATGCTTATTTCTTTAAGAAACTATGGGCATGCGGTCCCTCTATGAGACTGTTTCTCCAACCAGGAACCATGCATAGATATAACCCAAAACCCCTGCTCGGATGTAGCCCATGGTAGCTCAGTAACCAATTGGTTTTTCCCTAGTAAGGGGAACAGGAACTATTTCTGACATGAACTCAATGACTGGCTCCTTTACTTCTACTTCCCCCATCCTGAGAGAGGAACAGTCTTGCTAGGCCACAGAGGAGGACATGGAAGCCAGGCCTGAAGATATCTATAAGCTAGGGTCAGATGGAAGGGGAGGAGGACCTCGCCTAGCAGTGGACTTGGAAAAGGGGAAGAAGGAGAGGAGAGTGGGATTGGGAGGGAACAAGGGGGGGGTTACAGCTAGGATACAAAGTAAATAACTTGTGATTAATATAAAAAATAAAACTATCAGTAGAAAAAAAAAGAAAAGAGGGAAAAAAGAAACTATGAACATGTCAAGTGGCTGCTCCCATTTTGAAGCAAATGTTTCATTTCCTTACAGGCCTTGGCGATACTGGTGCTATGTATCTGAGCCATTAACATGTCTGTATGCTGCTATCATGTCAGAACACAGTACAAGAATGGAGTCTTGTGAGAATTCTGAATGCTTGTGAGGAAACCCCAAGAAAACAAGACAAGAGCCTGTGACCTCAGTTTCTTCAAAACACAGAACTGTTCTTGGAGTGTATTTTTGTGCTCCACCCAGGTGTAGCAAATAGGAATGAATTTACTTCAGCTATTATTACTCACATGTCTTTATGGAAGAAAAACATGTTTTTATCCTGTGTGGCTTGTTCTTGTAATTGTATACTTCTTAACTGACAGAGTATAAATTATTTGGTGCTCTGAAAATAAAGTTGGCTGTTGCATGAGACGTTAGTCTGCCTCATTTTTAGGCCCTGATCTCCCAAGTTTATGCTGCCAACTAGGGCATCAACACTACCACATTGTTATGTTAAGCTGTAGTTTCTTAATGACACAGGATATTGAATATCCTTGTGCTAATCTACCAACTGTGCGACTTCTTTGATAAGGTATCTATTCAAGTCTTTTGCCCAGTTTCATATTTTTGTTTTGTTGTGAAATTTTAAGAGGTTTTGTTTTACATGAATTAGTGATTTTTTTCCATCTACTTTTAATCTCTACTTTCTTCCCTGTTCTTTTTTTGAAGGAGTGCAGTGAACTATATTGATGGTATTCAAAAGAATAGGGCTCCCTAAGCTCCTCACCTTCTTCTGGGGGTCTAAGATGAAAACTGTGAAGAAGATGTTCAGTGTCAGGTGCTGAGTTGGGACAGGGACTTCTCAACAGCTTAGGACCTTTTTCTTGTTCTGGTGTCCTTGCTGGGGTGGGTAGTCCAGGGTTTCTTACTCCTTGGAGACCACGCAAGCCATGAGGTCAACTATCCTGTTGCTGTAGTCATATTCATTGTCATACCAGGAAATGAGCTTTACAAAGTTGTCTTTGAAAGCAATGGCAGCCTCAGCATCAAAGGTAGAAGAGTAAGCCACACTGTTAAATTTGCAGTAGACAACCTGGTCTTCACTGTAGTCCAGGATGCACTTTATTGGGCTCTCTGATGCCCATTTCACCACCTTCTTAAAGTCATCACACTTGGAAGCTTTCTTCATGCAGCATGTCAGATCCATGACAGACACACTGGGAATAGAAATACAAAAAGCCATGCCAGTGAGCTTCCTGTTCATCTTTTGGAATAACTTTGCCCATAGCATTGGTAGCACCAGTGGACACAGGGATGGTGTTCTGGTCATTTCTATAGCCATCACACAGCAGGGAGACCATCCACAGCCTTCTGAGAAACAGTGATGCATGGACTGTGGTTATGAGTCCTTCCATGATACCAAACTTATCATGGATGACCTTGGCCATGGGGTTAAGCAGTCGTTGGCAGAGAAAGAATTGCTCACAATCTTGAGTGAGTTGTCATACTTCTTATGGTTCACATCAATCACAAAGACAAGTGGACTTAGCCTTCTCCATGGTGGTGAAGATATCATTAAAATCCAAAACATACTTGGCACCATCATCATCCCATTTGCTATTGGTGGGCTCTTGCTTCTGAAGACAATGAACCCCTTCCTGTTGATGACAAGCTTCCCATTTTTAACCTTGAGTATGCCAATGAACTCTCCATGGGTAGAGTCATACTGGAACATGTAGACCATATAGTTGAGGTCAATGAAGGGATCATTGATGGCAATAATATCAATTTGCAAAGGCTGAAGGGAGCCCTGGTAACCAGGCACCCAATAGAACCAAATCTATTCACTCTAACCAACTCCATCTTTTCAGGGATGAGGTTGGCACTGTACAATAAGATGCTGCTGTTTCTGAAATGGGGAACAGAAAGAGAGTTGTTTTTTTCTTTTAAATCTGTGAGAGAAAGTGTTTATTTCAATAGCAAATACTACACTTCAGAATCATATAGAAGTCCTTTTAGCCAAATCATGGGAATTCTAGTTTTGTCATTTCTTTTTACATTAGTTTAAAATAAAACATGTATTCATTCTCTCATTCTCCTGTCTTATAAAATTCTAAAAGGGCTGGAAAATTATTTTATGAGATGTGGTTCAGTATCATGAACCTGAACGAACTGCTCACACAGTTATTCAAAACTTCAAGGACTTGCTTAGAAATTGGATGTATTTTCACAAACTATAGCAACAACAATCTCTAAAGCTGACATATTTTTAAGTATAGCGTTTGTAAGGACCATTTTTCTGACCCAGAATAAGAGCTCTCTCTTTTATAAATTTAGAGGCAGAGAAATTTTCTACTTATCTTGAAGAGGTTTCTTTTAACAACCAATTAAAAACCTGACAATTTCAAAGTCAAAATGTAATTCTGTCAGAATTTAGTATAAAAACAACACGAGAACAAAAAAAAAAAAAAGTGTGGTACATTACTTTAGAAGTGATTAAAAGTATGCAGAAGAGTACTTCCTTAATCCCCTGTACTTGACCATTCACTTTAGATCTGAATACCATGGAGAACTTTATTCCTTATTTTAACATTCCTTTCTTTGTTTGCTTTGTTTCTAAGGCAAAGGATTGTTATGCAGAATCTTGGATTACAATTAGGCCTCATCTATTTGCATTTCTCCTGCCTATGAACTAGAATAACCCCACCCCCAACAACCCCACACCCCACACCCACACCCCACACCCCACACCCAGTGCCTAGACCCCCAACTCCTATCTTTCCCATTCCCTTATCTCCACTTGCCACCAGCATCCAAGGAACTCCAGTACAACTGATTTAACTCAGAAATGCACAGAAAGATTCCAGCTTCTTGGTCAGGTTCATGGTGCCTATTTAGTCTTGGCTGGGTGTAAGGAATAATAGATGAAAGTACATGGCTTAGGAGCATAAAGATATTAGTCCTTGTCAGTGAAATATCACTCATGTTTTCTTAGAGTGACCACAGTGAAATTTCAAGTCATGTAGTTATGAAGTCCAAAGTCTTAGTCAATCAACAATTTACACACACAATATGAATGACAACTTTTTCCAAGGGTAGGTGGACCTTAGAGCTCCCAGATCCTTGGGATGTCTGAGGTCTTTGTCCAAGTCTATATTTTGTTCCCTTCGAGGTGGGGGTGACATTTGAATCTTTCCTATAGGAAATGTTCAAAGAAGTAGTGTTGTGAGTTATTAGTATTTATTATTGATTTATCTTTTAGTTAAGCAGCGGTTATTTCTAAACCAGTTGTTTATCCATATCTTCATATAGAGAGTAGGATTTATTTAATTAACCTAGAGCATAATGCTGAGCAATAGTTACTCCATCCTAAACCTCTAAGCCTGGATCGCTTCCTACCAGTCAGATTTCACCCTTTATACTTGCTTTTAGTTATATCTTTGATCTGGTTCATCCCTCCTCATGGTTCAAAGACCCCTCCTGCCAATTTCTCTTCTCCTCCCTTCCCTCTTGTTTCCTTCACCTCCCTTGCAGATCAGGAATGTCCCATTCTATTCTCTCCATTGTACAGCACTGGTTTGTTGTTTAATTGACAATATAGAGAACAAATGATGGCATGTTTACACAAACTTGAGACAGGTGATGCTTTAAGCATCACAGTTCAGTGCCCATATTGAAACCAGATAGTGGAGTAGAGAAATCAGCAATTGAATGAACAAGGATAAATTGTATACATTATACTAACATTTCCCCCTTTAAGTCCAAGAAAAGGCTCCTTTTCTTTCAGTACAATAATAATTATAAAATGATGAAAACTATTAGTTAAAATTTACATGTGCAATGTCTAGTTCATGTGCATTTGGCAACTTAAGAGAAAGTGTTTGATTATGTATCTTACCTTGACAAGTTTAGAGTTCTATTTCTAAATTAATTTTTATCCTTATTGGTATTATCTATTTGAAAACATTTTTTAAAATTCTAAACAAGTGAAGCTTAATTGTGGAACTATAACTATTTGATTTTCAAACACACCAGAGTCTTGAGGAAGAATAAATTTAGTTCCTGGAGTAAACAGGAAGTGCATATTAGGAGCTTCCAAAAATTAAAATATTGACAGAGAGAGTTTGCTGCCTGAACAGTCACCCATAACTCTCTATAACATTAGAGCATCATCTTCAGCCTTTGGCTCAGTATATTTGACAGACATATATGCGAAGTAGGAATTATTTAGGACTTGCCTACCCTGTCTTGGCAGAGTTCAGTAGTCAACTTGTCCTGCATTTAAGCTTGTCCATTTTTGGCAGATTTTGTCCATCATGAAACGAGAGCATTTTTTTTTTTTTTTCTTGAGTGGTTCATTTGCCATCTCCATATGGAGGTTCTTTGATGCTCATCATTTTCTTTGAGGTAAGCAGGGTGCTGCCAGGAGATGACCTGTCTCATTGTCAAAGAATCTTTAAAATAATAAAGACATTTTTAAATGTCATATTTTGTAGGACTCTGAAGTTTTTGAAGACTATCTATCTTTACGTACTAAACCTGTCCACGAAATCATATCTATCTGTTAAACTTAGGATGTATATTTCTGTGATAAATTAGTCTAATGTTTGACATGACTATGAGTGGATTAACTAGCAATTAACTTATGTTACCTACTACCCTAAACAGTTGGTAATAGCAGTTTAAAAGTATTTGAAATAATCTTGAAATTGTATCAATACACTAAAATTTACCAATGTATTAAAATAGACTTATCTTTGTATCAATATACAAAATTCTATACTAGAGTTTAAAATAACCTTATTTGAGAATAATAAAGCCTTGAGTACATTCAATAATCTATCTTTTATTATCTTATTATTCCTATGAGATATCCCTGTATTTCTATTTTTTTTCTTTTTAACTCCTTCTCTATATCTAAAAATGAAAGAGAAAAAAAAAAAGAAAAGAAAAAAGAGAGAAATCCCGGAGTCTAACCTTGTTTTCTCCCTGAATAAGACTATTAATAATTTATAACCATCTCCCAATAACAACAAACATTCTTAAGCATAGAAAATATCCAAAAACCTACCTAACCCCCCTTAAAGGAAATTGGACATTGTTGTCATACATTTCTTCTAGCTGACATTTTGTACATGCAGAAATCCTGTTATGGGGCCCAAAGGAAATTGGGAAAAATGGTTAATTAAGCAAGCATTAACAATTTTGTGGTCCATTCTTTAAATGTTGAGAAATGTCAGGCTTAACAGAAGTTCTGTTTGGAACAGTCTAAAATGCTGGACCAATTGAGAATAGTAGTGGCTTTCTTCAAAGCTCTCTTGGGAGAAGGCTTTGATGAGAAACAGCAATTGAAGCAGTTGAGGCAGCAACAAGCATAATGCTGGAACATGCAAGATGCTGGAATAGATGTGTCAACATCTCAGCATGCTGGAAAGATGATTTCTGTGAGGTTTGATCCAGTGTCTCTGGTGTTCAGTCCTTTGTTCTGGAAACATATAACTTCTCATAAGCATTATACAGTTCTAAAATTATAAATATGTGAGATGTTCAGGATGAAGCTAAACTGTAAACCAATTTTATCTATGCCAGTTAAAAGAATAGCGTATTAAATTTTGAGGATACCCTAGGCACCTTATACATGGGTGTTTATTTTTCTTTTGGCTATCTTTGGTTTGCCCCCTTTTTGATATGGGATGGACAGTTCTACCTTTTAAACATATGAATCATAATTTTTGAGTTTTTAGGATGTAAATAGGCTAGTGTTATTTTGCCTTATGTAAGCCTCCTGTGGGGTTTTTTTTTTTTTTTTTTTGTATCAGGCATCACCAATATTTGTCCCCAGTGAAAATGTTTGAAAGGATAAGCCAGCTGCCAGAGCAGTGTGACACTTTAATTTAGTCAGCATTTAAAAGTTTTTTGACATAGGAGGCATGCAGTTCGCGTGTTTGTTTCCCAGCCTAATTTTGAGTCCTTACATTGACCAACAGAGCATATCTCTTAAGCCAAAATGCCCTTTGGCACCAGTTTTTCTGTCAAAGTCCCACTTTTTGAGATTGGTTGGCCTTTTTAGAGCACTGTGACATCATTTTTCTTTTCATAAACCTAAATTTGATATGAATACAACCTTTAGATAAGTAAGGACATAACATCTATTATTAAGAAAAAAGAACTTACATAGTAAGCTTAAGGAAAATTTTGTCATTTTGAATTTTAGACTATTTGCAAGTGGCTAAACAGCAGGAGTTGCCATCCTGGCTTTTATTATGTAAATTAAGCTGATCTGGAACTCAGAGATTTGCCTGTTTCTTTTTATTTTGTTTTGGGATTAAAGGCATGTGCCATCACCAACTTGTTTAAATATTTTCTATCTCAAATCTATATCATTGTAACTCAAAGCCTTTAAAAATAAATCAAGCAAAGAGACAAGAAAAGTTTACATTTTTGGGTCAGTTGTGTCAATTTAGTCTGTAACAAGCTAAGCCCAGTTGGTTATTTTTTGGAATTTAGTTGTTGTTACAGTGAATTAGTGAACCCTTACCAGAAAGAGCTGACAAGTATTGTGTTGCCAGAGAGCTTTGAATTTTAGCCTTTATTAATCTATTTTTTTTTTATTAGGAAGAGTGCCCTTTTTATTGTCTGTAAGTTAGTATTTCATTCCTTGGGTTATTTTTCTATTTTCTCCTTGAACTTTCTTGGAGAAGGCATGGAGAAGAGCCATTACCATTAAACATGTTACAACCAGATCCGTGACTATGACAACCAAAACAATGCCAAAAGGGATTAAAACAGCCTCTGCCATGGGTTTTTTTTTTTTTTTTTTTTTTAGATGTAGTTTTAGGCCAAGCTCTGTCTAGAGGTCTGTTTGCCTTTAGTTCCTTTCTTTTCCACCATGGTTGCTGAGCTGAGCCAGCCATAGTATAAGAAAGCCATGCTTGTGTACCGCTCCTGTTAAACTGTAGCAGCAGCCAGTTTTGTTATGTTAAATTTCAGGTCCGCCCACAGTAGGCTGTCTTTTGCTCCTGGGCTAGTTTAAGAGTTTCTCTTAAAGAGACAGTAATTGACCTGGGAGTTTTTTAAGTTTTAAATTTGGGTTGTTTTACTAGGAGCTTATTCCTTCCCACCAAATTATGTTAAAGTATGATTTACAGGGTGTGGATATTCAGATTAATTGGGAGCCATTTTGTGGGTTATTAATATTTATTATTGATTAATCTTTTAGTTAACCAGCGGTTATTCCTAAACCAGCTGTATACCCAAATCACCACACAGAGACTAGGATTTATTTAATTAACCTAGAGCACAATGTTGGGCAATAGTTACTCCATCCTAAACCTCCAAGCCCTCATAGCTTCCTACCAGTCAGATTTCACCCATTATACTTACTTTTATTCATATCTTTGGTCCAGTTTATCCCTCCTCATTGTTCAAAGACCCCTTCTGCCAATCTCTCTTCTCCTCCCTTCCCTCTAGCTTCCTTCTCCTCCCCTCTGGACCAGGATGTCCCACCCTATTCTCTCCATTGCACAGCACTGGCTGGATGTTTCATTGACAATGAAGAGAACAAATGATGGCATGTTCACACAAACTTGAGACAGGTGATGCATAGAATAAGCATCACAATTCAATGTCCTAATTGAAACCAGATATTGGGGTAGAGAAATCAGCATTTGAATGAACAAGGATACATTCCACAAAAATAGTATACTAACAAAATAGCATGTATAAGGGTAGAAAATGGAAGACCCTGAAGACTTTAAATCCATGGGTATATTTTTGCCAATTAAATATTGAAATACTTCTAATTTGAGTGAGCACTGCCTCAAGATCAACAAAATGTACTCCCTTAGATAATTAATGACTCAGTGCTTAATTCTTGGCTTGGTGGCAATTCTCCTTGTCAAGAATCTTAACACTATCCTTTGAGTATGATGTATAAAGGCAAGAGAAAGCCAGATGAATTTCACAGTGACTCTAAGTTATTTAATCTCTTCACAGGGTTACAGACCTTACACAAGACTCTTTCTCAAGGGAGGCTTTCCCCCATGATGTTATGAGCTGAGTCCTAAAAGTCTTTGTTTTTACTCAAGTGTCACAACATCCATGCATTTTTATGAATGTCAGGCAGTCATAATTTGACTTTTCTCCAGTGAAAGAGAGATGTATATGGCCCTTAAACGAATCCAGGGGTAAGAAGAAAGCACTGGGGTCTGTTCGACTTCTCCCATATGGTCATGATATTTTTAACACCAGAAATGAGCAGGTAGAATAACTTAGTAAGCTGTGTGTATATCAAGGAGGCAGAAAAAGAAACACATAAATGCATCCTTTCACTTGCTGGAAAACCAGAGTCACAGAAGAGGTCCTCCACTGTAGCAAGGGTCATCTTCCCGAGACTTTGAAAATGAATCTTTTCCTTTTAAAGTTTTTTTTTCCAGTTCTTTCAGATTTTTTATATAACCAGACAAAGGGAAGATAATTTTATTTCTTCTTTCCTGATTTGTACATTTTTTTCTTTTCTTGTTTTATTCTGTTGACTAGGGAGATCAGTATTATATACAAGGTCATAGTCAGGGGAGATACACTTTCTTTATTCCTGATCTTGATACAAAAACATTTAGTTTCTCATCATTGTTTTATTAGGTGTAAGATGTTGTGGATGTTCTTTACTTAATAAAGTAGGAAAGGTACCCTCTATTACTAGTTTGCTTGTGTTTATATGAATTTGTGTATAGATATTTGACTTAACTTTTCTGCAACCACTGACAGTATATGACCTTTTCCTTAGGCCATTGATGGAGTAATTTACATTAACTGATTTTTAAATGTTGAGTTAACCTTGTATACCTAAAATATAGCCCAGTTTTACTGTGTGTAACTTAATATATCCTAAGGAACTTTATTAGTAAGACCTTTAATCTATCTTTTTTTTCCACTTCAAGTTTCTCCTGTATTTTAAGTATTATAATTCTGTTGACTTGAATAAAATAGGAAGTAGTTTTTGTTCTGGAAGAGATGGTAATGAACTGATACAACTGCTTCTTTAAATAGTTGCTGGGATTAATTAGGGCACTTATCTATATCCATTGTTTTTTTTTTTTTTGAAATATTACTAACTATTCCTTAATTTTAAATGCATACAGTATTATTCAAATTGTCTATTTCTTCTGCTGTGAATTTTGTTAGACTGTATATTTTAAGGTGTTGGGGGCTGTGCAAGAGGAACAACAAATGGCTTTAGAACTCATGGAATGTGTTCCACTGGTTAGTACATTCATGATGGGTATGCTTTGAAGAGCTAGAGACCTGAAGACTATGATTCTTGAGGACTTTATGCTGTTATGGAGTTTTGTTCTGCTTGTTGCCCTTAAGTTCCTCCTAATCTATGAGTTGTATGAAAACTCTAAAGGGGTTTCCAATCACTCACTAAGCAGTATCATTGGCACTTACAATAATAGTGACTAATTTTTTTCAAGCATTGCTGCTAGAGCAGATTAATGATTCATTCACCACCCTCAGAAAGGACTTAGAAATATAGATTGTTAGTAATAGCTATCACACTTAGGAAGAATTTGCAGATGTAGATTGTTAGTAATAATGGGTTAAGATGTTTTGATGTAGAAAATCTTGGGAAACTATTTGAAGTTCAGAAATGCGCACTTGTAACAGTTGAGCAAGTTTTTTTTTTTTTTTTAAGGTCAGAGAACAAGAACAGTGACAGCTTGACTAGTACTGGCTGACATGTCTCTCTTGCTAAAGGTGAGCTGTTGATCAAGGTAATGATTAATTTCTTGTACCCATTTTGCCCTTAGCTTCCTGATATGATTTAATAAAAAATTGTTAATGAGAAGATGTTCACCCTGAATATTTATAGTAGAAATGACTCATTTTTATGTAAGAGTTTAGATTTGTGAGTCTTAAGATTTTATAAGATTAATTTTAAGATAAATAATAAAATGATTGATCCTTTTTTTGTAAGCACAAATTGCTGTCAGTAAGAGAAACTGTCTGAGAAAATTACCTTGTTTGCTTATACACTGTTAATCAGTAATAAGTTGCTTGGTTACAAATACATTTGCGTTCTTGGGAATAATTTGTTTTTCACCCATAATATGTAAAACATTTTAACATTTGAGGGTATTGGGAACATATTTTTTTACATATACTCATTGTAATCATTCACTTAAAGAATAGAATGTAATGACATTGTGATTTTTGTGCTATTTAAAAGATTTTGTTAGGATGTATAAGTTGTGGGAGAAAAAATAAAATTGTTGGAGCTTTGCTCCACCCATCAAATGTATGTGTATATATGTATATATGCATGTATGTATTTATGTATGTGTAAAGTTTGTTGGAGCTTTATTCCATCCATTTAATGTATGTGTGTATATATATATGTATGTAAAGTAGTTAGAGCTTATTGAAGCTTGCTTCATCGATGGTGTGTGTATGTGTGTGTGAGAGAGACAGAGACAGAGAAAGAGAAAGAGTTCCCTTACCCTTTTTGTTGGCCCCAGAAAATTCCCACAGGCCCCAGGAAGTATTTTGCTGGCAGCAGAGAACCAAGTATTGTTCCTTCAGAAAAAAAAAAGTCTGAGTGATCCATGCCCTGGCTCAGTTTAACCTGGATGTCAAAATTGGTCTTTGACCTTAAGGAATTTGTATAGTTCATGTATGATGACAACATTATGGACATGGAATTGTTCATAGCACTTGCTTACCTTTTTTCTTCAAGCAGTCTTAAGATAAATAATGATAATTGATGTAGAAGTAATAGAGTTGGTATTATAAAGGATTTACTCATAGATTTCCTTGGGAGACATTAATCACCCAAGTTGAACAGGCTTGCTAGGGATAAGGGAAATTGAGGATTCTAGGATGGAAATGTTTATTTACCAGGATCGATCAATCATTAGGCTGCATTCTCATAGCAGAGGAGTGAGCCTGGACTAACAGTCAGCCCTTAAGCCCTGATTCCCATCTCTAAGGACATACCTCTAATGGGCTGTTCATGGGGGTGAGATAGGATCACAATTATCATTAAGTTCTATTCTGCACTTAAGTCTCTTTTGCCTAAAGACCTCAACTTAAAATCATACTCTGAGGGCTAGTAAGACTTTTTCTTTTATCCATGAAGTATTTCCTGATTTTTTTTTTCTGCTACTGATTTCTAGTTTGGATACACTGTAGTTTAAAAAAAAAAAAAAACAACAAAAAGCTTTAATTTGAATTTGTCTATACACAATCTTTATTGTATGCTAAATAATATCATTTAATTTTGTTTAACATGGATGTTCAATGCACCTTTTTCTGATAAGCACAACTCAAATGTCCACAATAAGAGAACTGAAAAAAATACATTATTTCTATACAATAAAAAATAACTCAGAAATCATTTTAAAAATAAGATGTCAATACATACAAAAAAAGGCCAGACCGTGTAGTACATAGTACAAGAATTGTATTAATATACAAGTCTAGAAAATGCAGACTCTTCATGAGATATATAATTTTGAATAATGGAGTGAGTCAGCTTCTTAGTCTGTAGCCTAACCTAACTTCAAACCTTCAACGTTGTCTAAATTGACCATAAACGTCAGTCTTCCAGTCTTCCCTAATCTGTATTCCAAGTGTTAAACCTATGTGTGTGTGCGATATTTGGCTTTGGTAATCTTTTTCTTTCTTCACTTGAAAAGTACTATGACACTTCCTTCCAGCTTCCAGGATTACTAAAAGATGCTCACTGTCACCCAGTTCACTGTCACTCTTTGACTATTTCCATGATTATGTTTCACCTTGGTTTGTTTTGTTTAGTTAGTTTGTTTGAATGCTGTGACTTGGCTATTCTGGGTAGAGAATTATATGATGCAAAACTAACATATTACATTTTCAGCCTTGTTGCCCTGTCTACTGATTTCCTTTCTCTTTCTGTTGTTGGCTCTTTAATTATCTCCAGGTTCTACTTATCTTCAGGGAGATCTAAACGTAGAATATGTTGTTCAAACTAGTGGTTTAATTATATTTTTGAAATCTCACCTTTCCATGTGGGAAAATCAATTGTAAGTGTAGAAAGAATCTGAGATAAACAACAGAAAGAGTACAATAGTCCAAGCAACAAATAGTTGTGAGATTTTTTTTTTGTCTTGTTTGTTTTGAGAAACAATTTTACTCAGTAGCCCAGGGTAGTCTGGAACTTACTATGTACTCTAGGCTGACTTTGAACTTGTGGTGTTTTATAGCTCAGTGCTGGGGTTACCTGCATTAGCCACAATATGCAAAAGCTAACAAATGGTTAAGCTTTTAACTGAAGCAGAAATCAACAAAGAAAAAACCAAAAGATATTTGAGTCTGGCGAGGTGTCACACTGGGAGCAGGAGCTGTTTTTTACTTTTTTGCTTGCCTGCTTTAGCATCCCTTTTCCTTCTACTGGGTTGCCTCTTCACCCTTAATATGAGGGGAGGCTCCTAGTTAAATTGTAACTGGACATGACATATTTGGTTAATATCTCTGGGAAGACTGTTGTTTCCTTGGCGGGGAGGAACAGAAGAGGAGTAGAGTGAGTGGGGTGCTGGGAGAAAAGGGAGAATGTTGTTCTGTGTGCAATGTATGAGAGAAAAAAAAGATGGATCACTGGATAAAGGTGCTTGTTATGCAAGCCTGATAACATAAGTTCAATTCCTGGAAACCTACAGTGAGGTCTGGGGTGAGACATTGTTTTCTGGACTCCACATACATGCTCTAGAATGCACTCTACAATAATAATAAATGAAACAAAATAGTTGAAAAAAAATAAAGATATTCCTGGAGAGAAAGCAAATAAGTCACACTATTGTCTTGATGTTGAAAATGTCTGCTTTGAGTAATGAACAGTATGGAAATTCTATCTAATTATTTTTTTGCACAGTGCCTCACTATATCTATATTTGGACCAACTTCAGTGAAAAATACATCTTTTTCAAAAATACAAAGACGCTAAGATTCCATTTTGATTGGAGGCAGAATTACTCACAGGAACAAAATGCGTTATGCTTGCCTACATAGATGGCTCATTGATTAAGAACAAATACTGCTCCTGCAGAGGACCTGAGTTCAATTCTCAACACCTATATTCAATGGCTTGCAACTATCTGTTAACTCCAGCTTCAGGGGATCTGATGCCTCTGACCTTGCTCCATCTCTGACACACACATACACAGTTAAAATTAATTTTAAAAATAAGCCTTTTTAAATGCATCATGCCATACCTACACATCCTAGTCTTATGTATTCATACTAAAAACTTCCCAGATATATGTAAGTTATAAGATTAATTGACTGGATTTCCCAAGATAGACTTGATTTTCATTAATATTCACATAAACAACAGGGCAAAGGGTGGGGGAGGGCTCTGCTGTCTCTAAATATATCAATTTGAAAAGTTTTAAACACTAACACTTGAATTGTTGTAGAAGAATCTTAATGTGATAAAAACTGATATTATAAAGGACTTACTAATAAGTTTGCTTATAAAATTAAGTCACACAAGTGAAATTTAATCTAAGGAGCATTGCCTCCAAAATAACTCAAAGATAAGTAGCATGTCTGCCAGGCCTGTTACAGATAAGTAAAATTTAGGATGCTAGGGTATGAATGTTTACTTAGTATGACCAGCCGTTGGGCTCTCATTCCTATACAAATGATATACTTTTAAGGGGCAGCTGGAATTGGAACAGCATAGGGCCACAACCATCACTAAGTTTTGGTCTGCCATTAAGTTCCCCATGTTCCTATTAGGAAAAATGTGATTCTGTTACAGGGAGCCCACCAGAGGCAATTACTTGGGCACAGTGTATAGCCAATTGAAAGTCTTTATTCTAGCCAGCTAAGACAACACTCAGGTATTCAGGACTGAAGCATAGTATTTAAATTTAGAGTAAGAGTATCTTAAAGGCAAAACTATATCCTGCTATCTTCCTTAGCAGCTGCAGGGATAAGCTTTATGCAAGCTAGCAGTTTAACAGGAGCTAGGATAAGCAGTTAGCTGGACAGGGAGGTTTGTGCAAACAGACAGTTTAACAGAAGTGAATATAAATTAGCTGGAGCACCTTGACCTCAGGTTCCTAGGACAGAGCTAAATAATTTTCCACAGAACTTTCCATCAAAGAGATCAAATTCTAGTCAAATCTAAAATAGCTTCTGCAAGAATATAAGAAGGAGGAATCTGTTTACTGTTTCACAGTGTCACAATTCTTCTGTGTGGGCAGGATGATCCTGGGAAACAACTAGTCAAAAAGGAATAACACTAGAATACTTACATTATGGCAATATCTTGCAGTATAAATCTCATATCTGCCTCAGTACTTGCAGTCTCCTGACAATTTAAATTGCTCAAAGTGTAACCTTGGGCCAGGACTAAAAGAGGTTGAAGGATAACCATGTTTGTGGGATGCATAAACTTAAGGTATATATGTTAATAAAATCTTTCATTCATTGCCAACTGTTATTTGAGTATTAGGCACAGTCAGCTAAATGTACTTTGGTTACGAGCCTTTACTTTATCTCTAACTGTACAGAGTGATTTCTCACTGAGAAGGCATATTATTTCTATAACAAGATAATGAGTAATTAATATGCTCCTCCACAACTATGTTCCCTAGATTTTCAAAAACTTTCCAGAAAGCCACTGACTATGAACACACAAAATGCATTATTCTGGTTTTTGTTTTCATCTCTGCCCTCTAACAAGCAACATTTTATGGCAACTGGAAAAGAACACTGTTGGTTGCTAACTAAGTATATAAGTTGCTAGGCAACCTCACAATTTGAAATCAAGTGGCAAAGAAAGACAAAGAATAGTAGAAGTTTCCATGACAAAGGAAAATAAAACATTTTTGGAATCAAATACAAGAAAATTTGAGTCTCCACTCAATTTTCAGTTGAGTAAAATTTTACCCTAAGTAAAATAATTTAATTTCCATTTTAATGAACCAAGCAAGTCCAATCTATCAGGAATTAGAATGCTTTGCTATATGTAAGCAGATCACTATGCATTTCTGTTATTACTTTGTTTTCTCTTTTGTTTCCTTTGTGCTGCTTTTTTTTTCAACCCAGGGACCCTCTTATATTAGGCAATCACTTTACCACTGAGCTATATCCCCATCCCATTGCTACTATCATTACTCTCCATGATGTTCCTTCTGTTCTTCATTTGCCATGTGGAAACTATGGTGAGAATGGGCTATCTTACGCCATTCCTATTTTCTTGTCTGTACTTTCTGAACAAAGTTTCAGAGAGGAATAAACATGGTGGCAACAAAGGGATATTGCTGTAAGGCACAGGAAGGAAGGATTCTGTTCTATAAAGAGGTGTATAAATTGCAGACATACCTCTTATATTCCAATAGCCACCCCTCCCACTAAATTACCATGTATGCACCTATCTCTCTTTGCCCAGTAGACAAGTAGGGGTGTCTTTTCAGTACCTTCTACGGCCATGTTTTTTGACATTCCAAAATATTTAGCATCCATTGAACTTCTCCTCTAGGATGTTACCCCTCTGATTTGAAGACTTACTATGAAACAGCACACAAATCTCCAGAATCCACAAATGTTATATAGATCTATAAGATGTCTCCCCAGAGCCTTGAAATTCTTTTGTTTAAAATGAAATCTCACCTCCCAGAAGCATGGGAATCATCAAAATTACCAAACTCAGTATTCTAGTCTTTTAATAAGTACTTCAATGGACAAGATTGCTACCTCAAACATGAAGAGGACACTCAAAATTTCCTTCAGTACCACTGTATAGAAACGTGAATGACTGATTTACAAGTGCTCCTTTTTCCACAGGTACTCATAACCACAACCCATTCATTTATTTCTTCAACAGTCCATTGCCAAAGATAATTAAAGTAAAATCTGGATTCCTACTCCTCACCCTACCTCTAATTCATCATACATATGTTCTTGGTCCTTTATTTAGTTATGGGTTACTTTTGTGGCTCATCATTTGGCTTCAATTAAAAGTCTACTTGTCTATCTAGGTACAGGAATTAGAAACCTAATTAGATAGCTTTTTCTTGATATATATTCTGTGAGAATGATTAAGTCCTAGGAATTTCTGTACCTTCCAGTACTGAAGGGTGACATATCTTAGCTATTGAAATTTGTATACAAAAGAACTGCCTCAGATGGCAAAGAAAATAAAGAAAGCATAATGATTTCCACATAAATAAATAAAGAATACACAGATAATTTTGATTCCATCCTCTGCCTCTTCATAACCTCTCACACTCTGAGAAAAGAGTTTCCTGTTACTGCACAGCTTCCTAGAAACAGATGTGTTTTCTGATGATATCTTCGGGATTCAGCTATTATTGCTTAAGAGAGAGAAGCCTGAAGCTATCATCAAGAATAGACCTCCTGTTGCGCCGAAGCTTTCTTTGTCGATGCTGGTACCAGACTACACCACCAAGAGCCAGAGCAATGAGCAGTAGAACCAAACATATGGCAATCAAAATAGAAGACACAATCTCAACATTCTTTATGGGGATCTTCATGCCCAGCATCTTCACACTTCCTCCTCCAATGTCCCTTAGGATCACAGCTGAAATGGAGGAAGAGAAAAGGGATACACATACATGAGGTTACCTTTTACAGAAATTTCCTAGAGAAAAACAAGCCCATGAGGACAAAAGATTTGTCTCCATCTTTCAAAATACCAGCTATTAAAAATAGAGTTTAAATTTATGATCAGATAATCATAATATCACAGCTGGACGCTCTTCTTGATAATCAGAGATATACCTATTCTGTTTGCCCATGAGAAGACCTAAGGGTCACTGAAGAATACTTAAAATCTTGTGCTATAGAAAAATAAATAAATAATTAAACTTGGTCTACATAGACTTAGGGGGGCAGAACTAGGAGAAATAAGTGAAACTTCGTGAAGAATGTTGAGTCAAATTCAGCTAATCAATGCTTGTTTTGACCATTAGACTGTGACAGCTTGCCTTAATTCTGTATGGTCTCTTGTGGATCATGTTAATAGTAATTCCATATCGATCTTTCCTAATGACTGTGATAGTTTATGTCATACAAACATTCCATTGTTTTCAAATGATCTACAAGGCAAAGCTCAGAATTTGAAGTCACAAATTCCAGTGCTCTCAGTCAGACTCAAAACTATCTTTCTAGTCTTACCTGCTATTATTTAGCCACTGAAACCCAATCTTTATTTCCCATAATTGATGGTACTTTTATAGATTCTTTGTTTATGTTTCTTACTTTGCCTGACTACTTTCTTCCTTTTTCTCACTTTTCTAGCACCAAGTACAATTCATTTGTACAATTAATGGTGCCTTCTTCTAGGTTTCCAAATTGCATTCATTCTTTCTGAATCTATGGTTTATCTTGTCTGTAATCTGGGGCTAAGTGACTGAATCCCTAATGAATCTTCGTTTACTCTTTTTGTAAAATGAAGGTGATGACGACCATGCCTAACAAAGGGGATTATTATCAAATTTAAATGAGCTAAAATATACATGGAGTATTTAGCATGGCACCTGGTAAACAGCAAATATACAATAATTATAAGATAGTATTGCTGTTTACCTTTTCTGTGCACAGCCTCTACCATTACAATTATTGTTTCAGAGTCTCATTCTTTTTAGGCAGTGGAAAGTAGCAATTATGTCTTATTTGTGTGTGTGTGTGTGTGTCCTTGGTAATTGACACTTGTTTGATGAATGCATTGGATGAATGAATGTTTTCACAGAACTGAAAAAAAAATAACTTCAAATAAAAGTGAACAGCATTCTGGTTCTGAATTTATATTCTGGCATGTTTTTCTCTTGTGACCCTGAACAAACTTTGAATTTAGAAAATTAGTTTGCTGTATTAGATCTTGACAGTTTTTTCCTCAAGTGACAGTTTATGAAAAGTGCACATAGCCAGGTACCATAGCATATGCCTGTAATCCAGCACTCAGGGAGGCAGAAGCAGGTGATCTCTGTGAGTCTTGAATAGCCAAGGCTACACGGAGAAACCCGATCTTGAAAAACATAAATAAATAAATAAATAAATAAATAAATAAATAAATAGATAGATAAATAAATAAATACGCACACATAGTATATATGTATATTCATATGTATATATACTGAATATATACATTTGAACATGCACAAATATAAATATACATACATATACATACATACATACATATTTACATATGTCTGTATATCCAAACATACATATGTAACAAGTGATAAATGTGTAAATATTTGGATTACTTGAGTTGAAAGAAATATAATTCAGGCACTGTCTTTTCAATGTTATCTTACCTTTTACTTACCTCTCCTGGACATACCCCAGTCCATGGTTAACAATTCATGAGAAACTTCTATAGGTCATTAGGAATTTACTAATGGGAAGTTGGTTTTAGTAGAGCTGAAAATGTCCAGAGTAAATTGATATTCCTTAGTGTCTTTTTAAAAAAATCTTTTGGGCCACAGTCTCAATATGAGTCTAGTCTTGCCTGGAGCCTATGGTTCTCATGCCCTACTACCAAAGTGTAGGGATATGGGGATATCAGACATGATAGCACACCTGGGTCTAATCGTCCTTGTACTTCACATGATTTTCTGAATATTTCCTGGTAAAAGGCATAAGGAACAAAAAATGAAAGCATAATTTTGACCTAAACATTATAGGAAAAACATATTTTATTAGAATAGACCCCAAGTGACAATTACTTGGTATTCCATAGATAAAAGAAGAAAAGAATAAAAGTAGTTGTTGATGGATATTTGGTATTTGTTCTAGTCTCATATTGTCCATGTAGGAATTCTTGTTTCTGCCATAACTCTTTCATGTCTTACCCAGCAGGATTTAGAATTTTCTTCTCCCTCACTAATAGTTTATGGGCTAGGAACACAGCTTTCTATCTGAGGGTATGGTTGTTTTCCCAAGCTCCAAAGGTAATGGGGAACAAAGGAGACAAAGAAACATGTTGAAGATAACTGAATCCTAGTTCTCTGGTATCAGACATCTTACATAAATCTTAAGGTATTATATTATGGTGCCCAAGTTTAGTCATGCTAGAAGTATCACATTACACACACACACACATACACATTCCACATGTAACTTCCTAGTGTATACACATCGTTATACATACCTTTTCCAATCTCTTTGGTAATGGGAGTAATAGTACTGAAATGTTCTGTGGGAAAAAGAAAAGAGGTTGACCCTATTATTCTTTGTACTAATCTATAGGATTTCTATAGGATATTTACATTACTAAAAGCAAGTTCTTTTGGAATTTGCTTCTTTGTTAAAGTCTCTGTGATTGGATTTTGGATTTGAAATCTGCTCTAACAGCAAGGAAATCCATGCCTGCTACCCTGCTACTTTAAACATAGTAAAAAAAAAAAAAAAACAAAAAAAAAAACATAGCAGGGCATATCATAGGACCTGTGTGGTAACCAGTACAGAATACTGTTGTTGAGCAAATTAACATAGCATCAAGCAACCTCTTAAATGGTTACATTTATTCTTATAGATATATTATTTTCTCAGCCTTAAGGAAAGAAGAGTCACTTTCCTGTGAACAACGATGAAAGCCAAGGCATATAGCCGCACAGGGTGCTTAACCCTTAGCAGTACATTTATACTATCTACTGTAAGGCTTGAAGAACACTGCGGAAAAAGTATCACAAAAAATTTAAGTCCTGGAAGATATAGAGAAGGGTTGCCAAATGTAATCTCCTGAAAAAGATACACTCACTGCACTGAGTCTGTCCAAGAATGGTACTGTCAACAGTCAAGCATAAATGGAGGAGGGCCTCAGAGGTCTCTACCCATCATGGCTGGACATTGCTACAGACAGATTCAGGGAGAGTGAAAACCACTTCCTCCAGTTAAGTACTCACTGATGATCTCACCAGGCTTTAACAAATACTTCCAATTCAATGGTCGTACAGGTGGCTGTGATTAAACTGAATGTCACAAAACCAACATAAAAGTCATGAATCTGAGAAAGAAACTGTTTGCAGGAGGGTGATAGGGAAAAAGGTAGTTAAAGAGGGAGAGAATAATCAGAACCTGAGTCACCTGGAAAAACAGCCAATGCTCTTAAGCTCTGAGCCATCTCTTAGCCGGAGTGAGTAATCAGAATATACTAATAAACATTCAGGAAGCTGTCAGATAAGAAATTTAATCAGTAAAAATCGATATTAAAATGTTAAATTGAACCACAGACACCAACTCAGACTACTCTACCCAGTGAAACTTTTAATCAACATAGATGGAGAAAACAAAATATTCCATGACAAAACTAAATTTAAACAATATCTGCACAGCAACCCAGCCCTACAGAAGATACTAGAAGGAAAACACCAATCCAATGAAAACAATTACACCCAAGAAAATATAGGATACAGATAACATTCACAACAAAAATTAGAAGAAAACAAGCAATGAATCATAGTAACACCAACTCCACAATAAAAGGAACTAACATTCATTGGTCACTATTATCTATCAATATGAATGGACTCAACTCTCCAATAAAAAGACACAGACTAACAGAATGGTTGCAGAGACAGGATCCAACATTCTGCTACACCCAAGAAACATACCTCTGCAACAAAGATGAACACTACCTCAGAGTAAGGGTTGGAAAATGTTTTTCAAGCAAATGGACCCAGAAAACAAGCTGAGGTAGCTATCCTAATATCTAACAAAATGGACTTTCAGCAAAAATTAATCCAAAAAGATGAGGAGTGGCACTTCATTCTCATCCAAGGAAAATCCACCAGGAGGACATCACAATTCTGAACACCTATGCCACAAATACAAGAGCGCTTAAATCTGTAAATGAAACATATCGATACCAACACCTTAATAGTGGAGGAATTCAACACTCCAATCTCACCAAGGGACAGATCATCTAGGCAGAAGTTAAGCATGGAAATAAAGGCACTCAGAGAAGTCCTAAATAAAATGGACCTAATAGATGTCTACAGAACTTTTCACCCAAATTCAAAAGAGTATACCTTCTTTTCAGCACCTCATGGGACCTTCTCCAAAATAGACCAAATAGTTGGTAACAAAGCAAGCCTCAGCAGATACAAGAAGATTGAAATAATCCCTTGTATCTTATCGACCACCATGGGCTAAGGCTGGTCCGCAACAACAACAAAAATAGCAAAATGCCTACACATACATGGAAACTGAACAACTCCCTACTCAATAACAGTTGGGTTAGGGAAGAAATAAAGAAATTAAAGACTTCTTAAAATTCAATGAAAATGAAGGCACAGCATACCCAAACTTATGAGACACAATGAGAGTAGTGCTAAGAGGAAAATTGATAGCACTAAGCACCTTCATAAAGAAATTTGAAACATCTCATACAAGCAACTTAATGGCCCACCTGAAAGCCCTAGGGAAAGAAAAGAAGCAGACAAACCAAAGAGGAGTAGATTGCTGGAAATAATCAAACTCAGGGCTGAAATCAATAAACTAGAATCAAATAAAACAAGTCAAAGAATCAATGAAATGAGGAGCTGGTCCTTTGAAATAATCAACAAGATAGAGAGACCCTCAGACAGACTAACTAAAAGGCAGAGAAACTATCTAAGTCAGCAAAATAAGAAATGAAAAGGGGGACATAACAACAGACACTGAAGAAATTTAAACAATCATTAGGTCTCATTACAAAAGCCTATATGCCACAAAATTTGAAAATCTAAGTGAAACGGACAATTTTTCATTAGATTCAATTAACCAAAATTAAATGAAGATCAGGAAGAAAGACTGAATATTCCTATATTCCCCAAGGAAATAGAAGCAGTCATTAAAAGTTTCCCTTCCAAAAAAAACAAAAAACAAAAAACAAAAAAAACCAAAAGGCCAGATGGTTTCAGTGCAGAATTCTACCAGACCTTCAAAGAAGTGCTAGCTGCAATTCTCTTCAAATTATTCCACAAAATAGAAAGAGAAGGAACATTACCAAACTCATTCAATGAAGCCACAGTCACCTTGATACCTAAACCACACAAAAACCCAACAAAAAAGAGAACGTCAGACCTAGCTCTCTTATGAACATACATACAAAAATATTCTATAAAATACTTGCAAACTGAATCCAAGAACATATAAAATATATCATCTACCATGACCAAGTAGGCTTCATTCCAGGCATGCAGGGGTGGTTCAATATATGAAAATTCATCACTGTAATCCACCATATAACAAACTGATGGAGAAAAACCACATGATCATCTCCTTAGATGCCGAAAAAGCATTTGACAAAATCCAACACCTATTCAGGTTTAAAGTCTTGGAGAGATCAGGGATACAAGGCACATACCTAAATGTAATAAAGACAATAGACAGCAAGCCTATACCTAACATCAAACTAAACGGAGGGAAAATTAAATCAACCCCACTGAAATCAGGGACAAGGAAAGGCTGCCCACTCTCACAATATCTCTTCAACATAGAACTTGAAGTCCTTGCTAAAGCAATAAGACAACTAAAGGAGTTCAAGGGGATACAAATTGGAAAGGAAGAAGGCAAAGTATCACTATTTGTAGATGATATGATAGTATACATGCGTGACCCCAAAAATTCTACCAGGGAACTCTTACAGCTGATAAACACCTTCAGCTAAGTGGCTGGATTCAAAATTAACTCAAAAACATCAGAAGCCTTCCTGTATACCAAAGACAAAAGGGCTGAGAAAGAAATCAGGGAAACAACAATTTTCACAATAGCCACTAATAACATAAAGTACCTTACTGTGACTCTAACCAAGCAAGTGAAAGACCTGTTCAAAAAAAAAACTTCAAGTCTCTGAAGAAAGAAATTGAGGAAGGTATCAGAATATGGAAAGATCTCCCATGCTCATGCATCGGTAGGATTAACATAGTAAAAATGACCATCCTGCCAAAAGCAATCTACAGATTCAATGCAATTCCCATCAAAATACCCATATAATTCTTTACAGACCTTGAAAGAAAAATTATCAACTTCATTTGGAAAAGCAAAAACCCCAGAATTTCCAAAATTATCCTGTACAACAACAGATAATCTGGAGGTATCTCCATCCCTGATCTCAATCTGTATTACAAAGCAATAGTAATAAAAACTTCATGGTATTGGCATAGAAACAGAATTTTCGATCAATGGAATCAAACTGAAGACCCAGAAATAAGCCCACATACCTACAGATACTTGATTTTTGACAAAGAAGCTAAAACCATTCAATGGAAAAAATACAGCATCTTCAACTAGATGTCTGACTGGATGTCTACATGTTGAAAAATGAAAATAGATCTATATTTATCACCCTGCACAAAACTAAAGTCCAAGTAGATCAAATATCTCAACATAAAACCAGACACACTAAATCAGTTAGAAGTAAAAGTGGGGAAGAGCCTAGAACTCATTGGCACAGGAAACAATTCCTGAATAGAACACCAACAGCACAGGCTCTAAGATCAACAATCAATAAATGGGACCTCATGAAACTGAAAAGCTCCTGTAAAGCAAAGAACACTGTCATCAGAACAAAATGACAGCCTACAGACTGGAACAGGAACTTCACCAAACCTATATCAGACAGAGGGTTAATATCCAGAATATATAAAGAACTAAAGAAGTTAAAAAGCAACAAATCAAGTAATCCAAATAAAAAATGGGGTACAGAGATACACAAGAAATTCTCAAAAGAGGTTTATAGAATGGCAGAGAAACACTTAAAGAAATGTTCAATGTCCTTATTCATCAGGGAGATACAAATCAAAATGACCCTGATATTTCACCTCATACCCATCACAATGCCTAAGATCAAAAACTCAAGTGACAATACATGCTGGAGAGGATGTGGAGAATTGGGAACCCTCCTCCATTGCTAATGGGAATGTAAACTTGTACAACCACTTTGGAAATCAATCTGGTGCTTTCTCAGACAATTAGGAATAGTGTTTCCTCAAGATCTAGCTATACCATTCCTAGGCATATACCCAATAGATGCTCAAGTATACAACAAGGACATTTGTTCAGTCATGTTTGTAGCAGCTTTATTCGTAATAACTTGAATCTGGAAACAACCCAGATGTCCCTCAACAGAGGAATTGATACAGAAATTGTGGTACATTTATACAATGGAATACTACTCAGCAATTAAAAACAAGGAAATCATGAAATTTGCAAGCAAATGGTGGGATCTAGAAAAGATCATTCTGAGTGAGGTATCCCAGAAACAGGAAGACACACACAGTATATACTCACATATAAGAGAATACTAGACATACAAGATAAACCTACAAAAATCTGTACACCTAAAGAAGCTGAGCTAGAAGGAGGACCCTGGGTAATTATCTCTCAGAAAGACAAATGGGATTGACCTCGAAAGAAGGAGAAAACAGAAACACGATAGGAGCTTACTACAGAGGGCCTCTGAAAGACTCTACCCAGCAGTTTATCAAAGCAGATGCTGAGACTCATAACCAAATTTTGGACAGAGTTCAGGAAATCTTAGGAAAGAAGCGGTAGATAGTAAGACCTGGAGAGGACAGGAGCTCCACAAGGAGAACAACAAAACCAAAATGTCTGAGTACAGGGGTCTTTTCGAGACTGATATTACAACAAAGGACCATGCATGGAAATAACCTAGAACCCCTGCACAGATGTAGACCATGGCAGCTCAGTCTCCAGGTGGGTACCGTAGTAAGGGAACAAGAACTGTTTCTGACATGAACTCAGTGGCTAGCTCTTTGACAGCCTCCCCCTGAGAGGGGAGCAGCCTTGCCAGGCCACAGAGGAGGACAATGCAGCCAGTTCTGATGAGACCTAATAAGCTAGGGTCAGATGGAAGGGGAAGAGGACCTCTCCTATAAGTGGAGTTGGAGAGGGGTATGGGAGGAAATGAGGCAGGGAGGGTGGGTTTGGAAGGGAATGAGGGAGGTGTCTACAGCTGGGATGCAAAGTGAATAAACTGTAATTAATATAAAAAAGTTAAAAATTATAATTAAAAATAAAACTTTCCTTCCGGTAAAGAAGTGACTAGGCCAATTTTCTCATGGCTAGTATGTAAATGAAATGCTGTAAGGAAGGGAAAATTCACATCTGGTAGCCTTAGCCTTCTGCAGCAGTGCAATTTTCACCTGGGTATACTCTCCTCTAAGAATTTACTATTGGAGTATCTGGGCATCTCTGTCG
The DNA here is from genome assembly GCF_907164565.1 of Psammomys obesus. Taxonomy (NCBI): domain Eukaryota; kingdom Metazoa; phylum Chordata; class Mammalia; order Rodentia; family Muridae; genus Psammomys; species Psammomys obesus. The sequence continues at coordinate 5,250,282 of NW_026589447.1, forward strand.
TGTTCTGCTGGAATTGACTGACTTATAAAATTTGAGGGCTTTTATTTTTATTTACTTATTTTATTTTCAGTTTTGTGTGTATGGATAAGTGGTGTGTATGTGTTTGTGTGAGAGAGACAGATAAAGAGAGAGACAGAGAGAGAGAGAAGGAAGGAGAGATTATATATATATATATTGGCTTACAGGTCATACCATTTCTTTTCAATGGCTGCAAACTTAGGTTTTTGTGCTTGCTTATAATCACTGTTTCCCATTCAGCCATCATCCTCCCAATCCCACACATTTGTCTTTATTGACAATGACCACATCAGAGAAAGATTCATTAGCGATTTCCTTGAAATAATACTTCTTTTACAGTATAAATGATTGATTTTTAAGTAAGTTATATTTTTATCAAAGAGTGGTAAACCTACAGAAGAAAAAAAGTAACCCTCCCCATTTCAGGCTAGGCCAACCTATGTGAGCTCATGACACTTGCAAGGAAGGATGAGAAAATGAAGCTTGAGGAAATGACTAAAAAGGAGCCCTCCTCTATATTAAAACCTGGTTCTTCGTAGCCAGGAGAGCAAGTTCAAGTGTCTCCTTAACTATCACCTGGTTTCCATGGGTTACACAGTTGGTTAAAAAATGACATACTTAGGGGAATTGGATCTCACCTTCATGAGACAAGACAGTAAAGATGGTCTCCATGCCTGCATGAACATGGTCAGTCACATGGCAGTGCATCAGCCATCTCCCAGGGTTGCTGGCTACCATCTCCACGACCTCAAACGTTCCTGGGAAGAGATCTACTACATCTGCCCGGTAACTGTGCCCATTCTGCAAAATAGATATGGATGCGGAGAAAATCTGAAAACTATAGGAACCAATTTACAGCTTATAGGAATTAAAATGTATAATGTCCCTTTAATTTTCTTTCCTTTTTGTTTGTTTTGTGCTTTTTTTTTTTTTTTTTTTTTTTTGTAGAGATGGGGTTTCTTTGTGTAGCCCTGTCCTGGACTCATTTTGTAGATCAGGCTGGCTTCAAACTCAGAGAGTCACTATCTTTGCCTCCCTAAGTGTTGTGATTGAAGCCCACTAGGTCTCAGCCTATTTTCAATTCTTTAGACTCCAAAATGTCTGTACCAAAGAAAAACTTCAAAGGTCTACTTAATTTACCTCTCCTAGATAAATCATTCAAACTAGAAGAACAGAGGTCTTTTCTCCTTCTTTTTCATAAAGTGATACAAATGAAAAATGGTATCAGTTCTTGAGGGTCCAAACTTAGTTTCTCTGAAAATTTCTATAAGCTAAATTTTGGAGAGTCTAGATTAAGCTCTGTTGGAACTACATGATTCCTTTAGAAGTGAATTCAACTTAGTTTGTTTTTCTTGCCAAGACTTTGATCAATAGTTTTAGATCTCTAAGTCTATAACAATGCCTCCAATTCTGTGCTCTTTTCCTAAAATTAAAACTGTTTCAGAACCAAATCTTCAGCAGAGTGCAGGAAATAAAAAAAAAAAAAAAAGGGGGGGGGGAGGGAGAATAAATATGACCTGGAGAGGACAGGAGTTCCACAAGGACCAAATATATCCGGGCATAGGGTTCTTTTATGAGACTGTTTCTCCAAAAAAGGACCATGTATGGATACAACCTAGAACCTCTGCTCAGATGTAGCCCTTCGTAGCTCAGTATCCAAGTGGGTATCCTAATACCCACTTGGGGAACAGGGACTTTTCTGACATGAACTCAATGGCGGGCTCTTTGACCTCCTCCCAAGGGAGAAGCAGCCCTGCTAGGCCACAGAGGAGGACTTTGCAGCCAGTCCTGAAGACACCTGATAAACCAGTATCAGATGAAAGGGGAGGATGTTCTCCCTTATCAGTGGACTTGGAAAGGGGCAGGGAGGAGATGAGGGTGGGAGGGTGGGGTTGGGAGGGAAAGAGGGAGCCGGATACAGCAGGGATACAAAGTTAGCAAACTATAACTAATATTAAAAAAAAAAAAAACTGTTACAGAATCAAACATTGTTCCTGAATTTAAATTCTTGTTCTGATGGGTTAAAGACTTTCAGGAATTCTAAGAATATTTCAAATTCCTTGCTCTTAAGATTACTGCTCATGAAATCTAAAGTCTTTGGCTCAGATACAGTGACACTGATTTCCTTTCATCTACCTACCTCCTAAATGAGAGGCATTATCTGACTTGTTAGAAGGAAAAGCTAAAGTCTAGGAGTGACTACCTTTGGGATATACAATTGATTAGAATCCCCCACTTAATGCTCTATATAATAGACTGCCATATGCCTTAACTATTACCTTATTCATTGACATTACCTTGTACAAAGGTTCTTAAGACATTATTTTAATCATCCCCAAGTGGTTCAGCCATATTCTCAGCTCACCTGATAGAGGAAACTCTCTGCATGGAAGTGAACAGTGTGGATATCAGTATCTTGGCCCATGGCAAGCATGTACCAGGCTACACGTTCTCCTTGGAATACAGTAAGACCTTTGAGGTTAGCATAGAGTTTCCCGTTGATGGCTGTAAAAGAAGAAAATGCCTCATATCTTTCCTTTTATTTACCCTTTTCCACTGCCCTAGGTATAATTCCTATTATTTCTGATGAAAGCAACAGGCTATTAATTTGTTCTCCCTTTCCAGTGTCTCTTCCATAATAATGATACAATGTTATCTCTCTCTAAGCAATTATTCTGTCCATGTTATTCTGAAGCTAAATTTTTCACTTTTTTCTTTTTATTTATTACAATTTATTAATTTTGTATCCCAGCTGTAGCTCCCTTCCTAATCCCCTCCCAATCTGCCTGCCCTCCTCCTTCTCCTCTTCCTTAGTGGATCCCCCTTTCCCTAACAACAATCCCACGGCTCTCTAGGTCAGCCAATAAGTTCATTCAAAATACATCTCCATATCACCTTCCCATATTCACCAACTATAAACAGCACTGATTCCAACTAATGTGATTTTTTTCTTTCATTTTCATTCACACAGTCTACTTATGTATTTTACATCCTTAGCTTTCTAATTTTCCCTCTCATAAATATTTCTTCCTTATTATTTCTCTTTAAAACTTCACCTCCCTCAAGAAAACTTTTCTGATTTCCTAAGCTCCCTCCTCTATGTAACCTCAATTTCTTATATCACCTTCCCCTTTGAACTCCTCTAATACTCCTCAGCATGATTCATTAGAACTCTCTAAAATCTGTCTTCTAGGTTTATTTATCTTTTATGGTGTGAAAGCTTAAGTTGCCAACTTCTCTTAGGTTACTAATAAGCAGGAAATAAATTTCTATACTAAAGTGCAATAGGTTCCTCACACATTTGCAGAACTACATCAGATAACTCAGAGTACAACATATACATTGCTTTGATTAACACATTCGCTTCAAAAGTCACATCCTATGCTGACTTTGAAAGACACTGAACTATTCATTGTTACATTAATCATATCAGTAGGATTTTACTTAAAACCGTTTCCTCTCACATCTCATTTTCTCACAGGTGGGGGATAATTTCTACTCTACTCTTCAAGAGGAAAAATAATGGAAGGAATAGCTATGTCTAGCAACATCAAATTGTGGATTTGGTTTAAAAAAAAAACTAAAATTGCTCAGCTCATCCACTTCTAGATATTTAATCTCTTTGATCACAGAAAAGGGTGCAAATTGGTTCACTAATTGGTTCTGGGTATGATTCTGCTTCTCCTAATACAGAGAAATTTCGTTGTCCATTGATGCCAATGACAATTTAGAAAACCTATCCATTGCAAGGAAAGTATCAGCAATTATATTTAGTTACAGAATGAAATTCAGTTTTTCAATTAGCATTCTCAGTAATAAGGCTCATATTTTATCTTAACCATTTATTTTTCTCAGTTGATTCAGGAATGTAGAGGAGGAGGAGGTAGAATATTGTTTACTTGTCCCCTTGGACTACACCATTATTTTTCTTTGTATTTATAATACTAGAGCTCAGAAAGTGTTCAAAAATACATGCTAGCTAGCTAGGTAGGTAGAGTGATAGCTGAAGTTTGAAAAAAATGGACACCTGAGTAGATGAAAGTGGAAAATAGCCAAATCCTGAATTGGGAGGACCTAACTGTGCCCCCATTTCCTCTTTGTTCTAGCCCATTTATTTCCTTGATTTGACAGAAACTAAAAAAAAAAAAAAAAAAAAAAAAAAAAAAGTTCACTTTGTAAAGTTATGAATCATCTGTTCTAGCATGAATCACTCATCTTTCTATCAAGGAGAAATAGATAAAAACCTAAAGGACAATGGGATACCACTTTTGAGTTCCATTAGAGTCATGATCAAAGCTGCACCTCACTCTAAGATCAAAGAAATCTTGGACAAGGAGTGCTGGGGAGAGATCACTTCATACATTCCACTGCACTTAAACTCCCTCTCATTTGAGACTTTCTTATTCTGTGGTGAGCTACCAGGTATCTAGATCCAAGGATGGCTTTGATGATACACCTTTCCCACCCCAAATCCATTCAAGAATCAAAAAATTATTTATTGCAGGTAACATAAGCTCAGTGTGCTATTCTCTGTGGTTGTCTTCTCCACCTACTCTATGCAAATTTAATTTTGCTTTTAAAGTAGTAAAAATAACAAGTTGTCCTTCCTTGGTCTGTATTGACAAAACAGATCCAGAATTTAAACTGGTGGTTAAATAACAAGCATTGGCGAGGAAAACAAACTCAAAATTTTGAAACAGAGGGGCACTTATCAGGTGCTAATTGTGTACATAGAAGGCCATAAATGCCCATCTTCCTTTATTTAGTATGTGTAGAATAACAATGATTTTTTTCTAAGTCATTTCCATTCAACTGTCTAAAGTTTCTCATCTTTTTCTGAATTATGCACCCATAGATAGAGGTGAAGCTAGCTGATCATCTCATGAAGCCAGTGTGGACTACTTTGAAATAAGATTAGCTTCTTTTCTACAGACCATGCATTTTATTGCTCTCCAAGAAAGTTGCATCTTGTAGGTTAACATGGCTAGCTTCTTGGGACCCATATATTGCAATATTCTCCTTCAGATACCAAGACTGGTTCTCATCAAAGATCAAAAACAACAAAGCAAATTCCCGGTCCATATCTTTCCGGCCTCCATTGGGTTCTAAGATTCCTTTTCGGCAGATCAGTAAGGGTCCCACCAAGCCACTATACATGTCCTGTGGGAGAAAGGCAGAAGGAAGGAAGACATGAGAGTAATCCTCGATGGCAGTAGTCTATAGAGAGCTGGGCCACAAATAAGCAGACTTTATGTCCCTTAGTACTTCATTATGAATGCCTTATATTCCTACGCATCTCATTCTGATATCTGAATACATTCTAATAATCATTTAAGACACAGTTGATATATGGTATATAATTTACCTAGATTGAATTATTCATTAATTTTTAAATATACTAACCTGATTTGTGTTTAGGTAGTTTGCTATGCCTGCAATGCCCTTCTTCTAACACACTCCTTATCTATAGCATACTCTTGTTTAGATTTCAAAGTCCAGCTTGCAGGTAGCTTCCATTCTTACACCTTTTCTCCTTCTCTTTTGCACAACTGGACCATATACTTTAAAAGTAGGAAAGATACCTTACATCTGTATCATCCATAACACTAAGAAATATACTCATACTAGAGTAGAAACAACATATTGCTGATGACTTGTAATTAATTGGTTACACAGACAAAATTCATCTTCTAGATTAGGAAACAGAGGCAGCACGACTTTATTATAGTTATTCCAAAGACACTCTAGAGCCAAATTCATGACCATACCTCTGATTTCCTGACAACAATGCCCACTTTTTTAAAATATGAGACCATACTGCTTTACAGGATCCAAAAGGATGAGACAAGAAAGAAAAGGCTCATCACAAGTATCTGGTGTGACACACTGCCTTCTCCCTCCTTCTGACTATTAAAATAAAGTAAACATTTGAGTAAGTTTTCTCAAATCTCAGACATTACAGAACTGTTTTTTGTTGTTGTTGTTGTTGTTGTTTGCTTGTTTCTGACTACATCTTTTGTAGTTGTTGTTTTGCCAGGTAATTTGCCCAGTTCTGAGATCCTTCTTTCAATATACAATTTTTTTTTTGTTACCTTGATAGGATCCACTGCAGAATAATAAATCCAGGAAACACAAGAAGAGTCACTGGGTCCAGGACCAGATCTTTCTGGGATGTTCCACTGGTAAGTAAGTACTTCACCTAAGGATAGTAAGGAAGGTCTGATTGGACCAAGTTAGACATCTCTGTCAATTTCTAGATATCCCTTTTAGGTGAGTATGTGAGTCTCAGTACCCTTAAGATCCTTTTCCATCATTCTCACACCAGGCTCCATTTTATTTCTGTTACAATTTTTTCTCCCTTCTTGGAAAAAAAAAAAAACCCTCAACATTTCACTTCTATCCTCCCAGTACACAAAAGCTCAGGCTTAATCCTGTGGTAATGTAGGTCTCCTGCTATTTTTAGTAGATATAATGATATATCATTTGTGTTTCGTGCTCGTCTTTATTTCCTGCTACTGCCTCCTAATGAAACTTGTTTCCATAACCCCTTTACTCATTTCTTTCCTTCCTTTCAACACTCTATGGAAGATTTCAGTCACATATTATGAATTATGTCTTGAAAAATCTTAAATACTTGAAACCAAACCTTTCTTGTTATTAAGAGTTCACCTCAAAATTTTAATTAAACACTAGGTATTATTTTAATACTGTCCTAATAGCAGATAAAAATTTAAAAAAATCTACTGGGGATTAAAGTTCACTAGTAGAGCATGTTGATATGTATTATGCCCTAGTTTTAATCATCAGGAACAAACACAACCTAAAATTGCTATAAATTTAGCTTTTTCCTTTGAAGAAGTAAATTTGGGCCTCTAATGTTCAATAACATACCTATTCTCCTTGTTGACAAGATACAAAACTTTATTTTTCTTTGACACTTAACATTTACCTATTCAACATCCAGTGAAGTACTACATCTTATCAATCTTATTGTTATATTTTTTAAGGTTAATTTTAAATTTATGTTCTCATGAGGGTTGGTGGCCATCTATATAAGAAGGCACCATTACATCTCTTGGAGCTGGAGTCAGAGATGACTGTGGGCTTTTTGGTGTGGGTTCTGCAAACCACATCTTCTAAAGAGAAGCATTTGCTCTTAACCGTTGACTCATATTTCTCACCCTTTTACAATATATTTTATAGTTCCCCTCTTGTCCTTTCAAGTTCAACTACCTCTACTCTAGTTTAGCCTATTGTTTACCCAATCACACTGTTAATAAGCAATCCTGTTCTGTTGTGAACTTAATTGAAACATCCTTTCATGAAGGAAGGAAGAAGGTCTTTTAAAACTCAGGGGGGAAAAAAAAACTTGCAAGGTTCAGAAACTAAACAAACTTCACAAGTCTTGGGAACCTTTGCTGTCAGAAGTTATATAAACAGTAACAACTGCAAGAAAGTAGAAAGTATGCAGGAAGCTCCACCAATGCAAATTTGGTGAGTCATCACCTATACTACGGTAAGATTAGCAATGGTTCTACTATTTTTGAATAGTTTGTGTTCCTGTAACCCCTGAACCATCACTGCTGCTGAAAGTTCTCTGATAAACTCATTAGTTCACAAAGGTAGATTTTGGGTGGAGTGGTTGGCTTAACCACTTGTCACTTCAATATCTGTGGTGAACAGACCTCTGTTCATATCTCCCCAGGAAAAGCGACCCGCCTCTGACCTTGCCTTTTCCAACCAATTCCAATTATTCCTGTATTGACCTTCTATAGCTACTTTACTGAGGTATGATTTACATACCCTGCAATTTGCTCATATCTAACTACTCCAATTTGATCATTGTATATTTATAACAAGAAAGAATTATTACATTATAGCCCATAAACATTCAATTAAAATAAACAATAAAACTATAAAATATTGCACTTGAAAATAACATACATTCACATAGTTCTGTAACTACTACCATGATCTGTTTTAGAAAAATTCATTACAATCAACAAACCCCTATACTCTTGTTACAGTCTAATTTACTCACCATCCCAATGCACTCACAAACTTGCTTTCTATCTCATTCTGAACATTTCATATTATTGAATCAAATGTTTTATTGTCTTTTGCTTACTACATTATTTCATTTTCAAAACATTTTCATGGTCCATACATGCCGCTGCACAATTTACTTTTTACTGCCAACATATATGATATTTTATAGACATGTTACAGTTTACTCATCAGTTCATCAGTTGGTAAATACTTTGGCATTTCTACTTTGAGATAAATATGAATAATAGTAACATTAAAGACTGTAATTGTAGCTCAGTAAAGTCATGCTAGTAAAGTCCTTTTCTAGCATGTATGAGACCTCACTGAATCCTAAAAACTGGTGCTATCAATTATCATACAGGATTTTCTATGGAGGTATGTTTTCATTTATCTTGGGTGTTTAACCTATAATGAAATTAATTGAATTATATAGTAATTTCAATTTTTAACAACTGGATGAATTCACAAACTGATTTCTAAAGCATTGGAACCATCAAACAACACTGTGTAGATTTTACTTCCAATATTCTTATAAAAACTAGGTATCTTTTTTCTTAATTTTGTTTTAGTGAAGGAGATATACTATTTTATTGAACTTCTTATTTCCTGTTCTCTGAAGTCTAATGATGATAAAAATTTTCTCTGTCATTTACTGGTGTTTTTAAGTGCATATTGGGAGAGAAGTATTTACTTGAATCATGTGCTCATTCTTAATTCTATTTGTTTTTTGATAAAATAATAAAGAATTCTTACAACTCAACAAAACAAAAACAAATCACCTAATTAACATGAACAAAACTTTGAACAGACAATTTACTAAAGATGATATAAGAGTATAAATAAGAACATAATAATCTATCATTATCAGCTATTAGGAAAATGAAAACCAAAATCATGAATTACAAAGATATTTTGTAGCTTATTGATAGAATTTTCTTCTAATATACAAAAGACCATGGGTTTAACTCTATCATCACTAAGTAATTACAATATTATATCATTGGTCATATACAATTTAATAACTTCAAATAATTTTCATGTTCACTAAAGCTGAAAACCACTAAACTATATACCATCTTGGAATCCACCTCTTCTGCTATTTGACCAGTAGATGCTAAACAGAGTTGGTGAAAGTTGTTTAACTCTTTGTATTGCAGCTTTTAAATCTATTTAATTTTGTAGCTCCAAAAACTGTAACTTTGGTGAACAACTACACATTTTATCACATTCTTTAAATCTCATCTGTTTTGTACCTTACTACCAACAGCTCATTTTAACTGATATTTTACATAGTAGTAATAATGGCATTGCCAAATACTTGTGTATAGTACATATAACACATTGAGTTAGTAAATCTTCAAGGCTGGTCACAGAAAGATGTTAAAATAGCTTTTCAAATGTCACAGATCAGACTAAAATTTGAACTTAAGACTAACTCTAGAATCCTGCTCTTACCATCTAGATTGGTGACTTTTCTTGTCCCTATGACAAAATAAATAATATCAATAAACAACTTAGAGAAGGAAAGCTTTATCTGGAGTTTATCACATGGTTTCAGTACATGTGATGCATAGGGAGTAATAAAACAAGCAATTCCTAATAGTGTTCAAGAAGTTGACTGAAGTAATACCTATATATTTGTTTCTTTATTTGGAACTCCAGTATATAGGATGCTGCTGTCTACATACAGAATAGATCTTCCTGCCTTAACTTTCTAAGGTAATGTCATCACAGACCCAACCAAATGAGTGTTTCACAAATCTCTACCAATTTTTTGGTTCAATTAAAATGAGAACCAAAATTCACCTTCACATAATCACTCAGAAGACTACCATCTCTTATACTGATGATACTAATTCTGGAAACATTTGGATTCACATCTACCAGTCCCTTCAGTCTCAGTCTGGGAAGTTTTCTTTTTCTGATTTAACATTACTCCTTTCATGAGAGTTCCTACTACCATTTCTTCTTGTATTGTCAGATTTAGATCCATCTTCCCACCTGGACCTTTAACTTCTTTGCTCATCCCTCTTCCCATATTAATTCCATGCTTAATTCTCTTCTTTCTTCTTTGGTTACCCCCAAACTGTTGCTTCTCTCTATCTAATTCAGCTTTCCTTACAATTAAGTATTTTACAGTTCTGACAACATTTACTATCTCCGTTTCTCCACTTCTTTTTCAATATTTTATCCTCTGTCTGCTGTTGGTTCAGGTGTGTCCCTTCAAAAATATTATATATTGAAGTCTTAACCCCTATTACCTCAGAATCTGACCTCATTTAGAAACATTGTCAAATTAGTAACAAGGAAATCAGTTTTAAATGAGGGTAGTAGGGCAGGCCTCTAATATTACCCATATAATATAAAAAGGAGAACTTTGGTGTAGAGAAACACACACAGAAAGAAAATGACATGGATGTAGAGTGCTGTGCTTGTTTGTTTGCTTTAGAATTTGATACAATCTAGAGTTATCTGGGAAGAAGAACAACATCTGGGAAGCTGCTTCCATCAGAAACAGGCAAGTCTTAGGGCTTTCTTAATAATGAGAGAGAGCCCAGCTCACTGTGGGTTGTGCCATCCTTGGGCAGGTGGTTCCAGTTCTATAAGAAAGCAGGCTGAACAACCCATGTGGAGCAAGTCAGTAAGTGGCACCCCTTCATGGTCTCTAAGTTAGTTGCTGCCTCGACTTCCTTTGATGATGAACTGTGATTGTGAAACTGTAAGCTGAAACAAACCCTTTCCTCCAGAAGTTGATTTTATCATGGTCTTTATTAAAGCAATAGAAACATAAAACAGAAATTGGTATCAGATTCTTGAGATATTACTGTGACAGACCTGAACTCATTGTTTCGAAGAGGATTGTGGAAGGACTTTGGAACTTTGAGCTAGGAAAGCAATTGCTTGATCAAAGCTTAGTGGGCTTTTAGGAGCTTGAAAGATAGAAATGCTGAAAGAGATAAAGATAACAGAAGACTGGCTTGATCAGTTTAAGAAGGAAACAAAGACTCTACCAGCGCTATTTGTAGGATATTTTGTATGAAGAATCCTTCATTCTGGTTAGTTGGAGCTGACGACTCAGCTGTGATCAACAAGAGACTAGCACTACTGAAGTCAAATTGTTTTACTGAGACAATTGATGCTGGTTCCCTGCAGCTGGGAAATAAGCTGCAGTTAAGAAGAGACCAGCCTCATTTAGGAAAAATATCTAGGATCATTTTATCAGGATCAAAACACAGAAGCTGAGGTCCAGGGTGGCCAAGGCTGTATTCATGATAGCAGCAGAAATTGGTAATGTGCAAGAGTCAGATGGCACTGGTTTGAAGGCTGGAAAGTGAAATAGAGAGCAGCTGAACACTGAAAATATTTGCAGGACTAGGAATCCTTGAAGAGGAGACAAGACAGGCCACTGGTGAAGATTCATCCTCAGTTGCAGTAGAAACTCCAGAATGTTGGTGATACCAGTCCTATGGGATGACCATCAAGGATAGCAGCAACTCTGGAGTGGAGCTAGCTTGGGCTTATGAGAGAAGTTGATTATGCTGTAAATGATAGAGCTGGGTAAGTGGAACTGCACAGGCCCTTTAAAGCCCAAAAGATCGTGATCTTGTTCAGACATCAAGCACTGAACTGTTTAAATGTTGTATTATGGTTTTGTTTGGGTCAGACTGTGACCATGTTCTTGTTCTTCCCTCTTGGAGTATGAAAATATGTAACTTATGTTTTATTTTATAGAATATTACAGTTGAGCAATTTCAGACTTTTACGCTTAGATGAGTAGGTGGTCCTGCACGCTATAAAAAAAATCAAGATGAGCAAGCCATGATAAGCAAGCCGGTAAGCAGTGTCCTTCATGGCCTCTGAATTAGTTCTTGCCTCTAGATGTCTGCCCTGATTTTCCTCAGTGAGATATTGTGACTGAGATTCTAAGATCAAATAAACCATTTTATTCCCAAGTTGCTTTTGGTCATGCTCTTTAATACAGCAATTAAAAATTAAGACAGAAAACAAGGAAAACAAATGGAGGCACATAAAGATGAAACTATAAAAAATAGATCCATCATGGAAAGAAAAGAATCTACATTAAACAGATGAAGGAAATGGTGCAAGACATAAAAACAGAATTAGAATCAACAAAGAAAACACAAACAGAGAAAGCCCCGTAGCTGAAGAACTTAGAGAAAAGATCAGGAATTACAAAGGTAAGCATCACCAACAGAATACAAGAGATGGAAGAGAGAACCTCAGGGACTGAAGATACAATTTCAGAAATTAATACATCTCTCAAATTAAAAATAAAATCAGAAAAGTCTTAACAGAAAACATCCAAGAAATCATGGACACCATGAAAAGACAAAATCTAAGAATAACAGAAATGGACGAAAAAGAAGGTTCCAGGCTCTGTAAACATTAATGGACTCAACTCGCCAATAAAAACACACAATAAAAAGATAACATCCAACATTCTGCTGCATCCAAGAAACACACCTTTGCAACAATTACAGACAGTACTTCAGAGTAAAGGGCTGGAAAATGCTTTTTAAGGCAAATGGACCCAGAAAACAAGCTGGAGTAGCTATTCTAATAACTAATAAAATAAACTTTCAACCAGAAGTAATCAAAAAAGATTATGGGGCACTTCATTCTCATCAAAGGAAAAATCCACAAGGACATTACAATCCTGAGCATCTATGCCCCAAATACAAGGGCACCTGAATTTGTAAATGAAACATTATTAAAGCTAAAATCACACATCAATCACAACACCTTTATTGGGAGACATCAACACTCCACTCTCACCAAGGGACAGATCATTTAGACAGAAGCTAAATAGGGAAATAAAGACACAGAGGTCCTAAATCAAATGGACCTAATAGATCTCTACAGAACCTTTCACCCAAACCCTAAGGAGCATACCTTCTTCACAGCACACCATGAAACCTTCTCCAAAATTGATGATATAGTCAAAAACAAAACAAGCCTTAACAGATACAAGAAGATTGAAATAATCCTTTTGTGTCCTATCAGACCACCATGGTGTAAAACTATACCTCAACAACAACAGAAATAACAAAAAGCCTGCATATGCATGGAAACTAAATAACTCTCTGCTCAGTTACAGCTGGATCGGGGAAGAAATGGAAAAAAAAAAGAAATTAGAGACTTCCTAAAATTCAATGAAAATGAAAGCACAACTTACCCAAATTAATGAGACACAGTGAAGCAGTTCTAAGAGAAAATTTATAGCACTAAGTGCCTTCAGAAAGGAGTTTGAGACATCTCATACAAACAACTTAACAAGAGACCTGAAAGCCCTAGAAAAAAAAAAAAAAGGAGCAGACACGCCCAAGAGGAGTAGATGGTTGGAAATCATCAAACTCAGGGCTGAAGTCAATAAATTAGAAACAAAGAAAACAATTCAAAGAATCAATGAAACCAAGAGATAGTTCTTTCAAAAAATCAACAAGATTGACAAACCCTTAGCCAAAGCAATTGAAAGGCAGAGAAAAACTATCCAAATCAGCAAAACCAGAAACAGAAAGGGGGACATAACAACAAACAGTGAGGATATCCAAAGAAGCATTAGGTATTTCAAAAGCCTATATGCCCCAAAATTTGAAAATCTAAATGAAATGGACAATTTCCTTGATAGATTCCATTTACCAAAGCTAAACCAAGATAAGGTAAATAGGGTAAACAGTCCTATATCCCCTAAGGAAATAGAAGCAGTCATCAAAATCTCCCTTCCAAAAAAAGCAGAGGGCCAGATGGTTTAAGGGCAGAATTCTACCAGACTTTCAAAGAAGAGCCAACTCCAATACTCTTCAAACTATTCCACAAAATAGAAACAGAATGAACATTACAAACTCATTCTGAGGCAACAGTAACCTTGATAAAACCACATAAAGACTCAACAAAAAGGAAAATTTCAGACCTAGCTCTCTTATAATCATTGATGCAAAAATACTCAATAAAATACTCACAAACCAAATCCAAGAATACATAAAACATATCATCCACCATGACCAAGTAGGCTTCATCCAAGTCATGCAGAGGTGGATCAATATACAACAATCCATCAATGTAATCCACCATATAAACACAAAGAAGGAAAAATCCAAACCAAAACAAAACAAAACAAAAAACCTGATCATCCTTAGATCCTGAAAAAGCACTTGAAAAAATCCAACACCCATTTATGTTTAAAATCTTGGAGCAATCAGGGATACAATGCACGTACCTAAACATAATAAAGGCAATATACAGCAAGCCTCTACCCAACATCAAACTAAATGAAGAGAAACTTAAATCAGTCTCACTGAAATCAGGGAAAAGGCAGGGCTGCCCACCCCCTCCGTATCTCTTCAACATAGTACTTGAAGTTCTAGCTAGAACAATAAGATAACTAAAGGAGATAAAGGGAATACACATTGGAAAGGAAGAAGTCAAACTATTACTATTTGCAGGTGATACTAACTGCAAATTCTACCACAGAACTCCTACAGCTGATAAAAGCCTTCAGCAAAGTGGCTGAATACAAATTAACTCAAAAAAGCAGTAGCCGTCCTGTATATGAAAGACAAAAGAGCTGAGAAAGAAATTAGAGAAACAACACCTTTCACAATAGCCACTAATAACATAAAGTACCTTGTGTGACTCTAATCAAGCAAGTGAAAGACCTGTTTGAAAAAAAAAAAACTTCAAGTCTCTGAAGAAAGAAAAAGAAGAAGATTTCAGAACATGGAAAGCTCTCTGGTGCTCATGGATTGGTAAGATTAACCTAGTGAAAATAGCCACCCTACCAAAAGCAATCTACAGACTCAGTGCAATTCACATCAAAATACTAACACAATTCTTTACAGAACTTGAATGAACAATTCTCAATTTCATATGGAAAAACAAACAAACAAACAAAAAAACCCAGAATTGTTAAACAATCCTGTATAGTAACAGATCTTCTGGAGGTTTCTCTATCCCTGATATCAAGCTGTACTACAAAGCAACAGTAATAAAAACCACATGGTAATAAAATCCACAAGAAATAGACTTGTGGATCAATTGAATTGAATCAAAGACCCGAACATTTTTACAAAGAAGCCAAAACAATACAATGGAAAAGAGATAGCATCTTCAATAAATGGTGCTGTTCTAACTGGATGTCTACATGTAAAAAATGCAAATATTTATCACCCGGCAAAAAGCTAAAGTCCAAGTCGTTCAAAAACCTCGACATAAAACAAGAGACACTAAACCTGTTGGAAGAAAGAATGGGGAAGAGCCTTGACCTCATTGGCACAGGAGACAACTTCCATCAGAACAAAACGACAGCCTACTGATTGGAAAAGGATCCTCACCAACCCTATATCTGACACAGGGCTAAAATCCAGGATATATAAAAAACTCAAGAAGTGGAACAGCAACAAATCAAGTAATCCAATTTAAAAAAGAATGGGTTCTAGAGCTAAACAGAGAATTCTCAATGGTGAAATATTGAATGGCAGGGAAAAACTTAAAGAAATATTCAAAGCAGATTCTGAGACTCATAACCAAATTTTGGGCTGAGTGCAGGGAATCTTATGAAAGAAGAGGGAGAGAGTAAGACCTGGAGAGGATAGGAGTTCCACAAGGAGAGCAACAGAACCAAGACATATGGGCCCAGGGGTCTTTTCTGAGACTAAATCTCCAACCAAGACCATGCATGGATATAACCTAGAACCCCTTCTCAGATGTAGCCCATGGCAGCTCAGTATCCAAGTGGGTAACCTAGTAAGGGGAACAGGGATTATCTCTGACATGAACTCAGTGGCTGCCTCTTTGATCACCTCACCTTGAGGGAAGAGCAGCCTTGCCAAGCCACAGAGGAGGACAATGCAGCCAGTCCTGCTGCTAGGGTTAGATGGAAGTGGAGGAGGATCTCCCCTATCTGTGGACTTGGAGAGGGCATAGGAGGAGATGAAGAAGGGAGGGTGGGACTGGGAAGGAATGAGGGAGGGAGCTACAGCTGGGATAAAATCTGAATAAACTGTAATTAATATAAAAAATAAATATTTAATAAAAAAGAAATAAAAGAAATAAACTCAAATATTAGAATAATAAAAAAAAAATTCAACCTCCTTGGTCATCAGGAACCTGAGGGGGTAGCAGCCTTACCAGTCCACAGAGGAAGACAAAGAAGCCAGTCCTGATGAGATCTGATAGACTATGGTTAGATGGAAGGGGAGGAGGACCTTCCCTATCACTGGACTGGGGGAGGGGCATAAGAGAAGAAGAGCGAGGGAGGGTGGGGTTGGGAGGGGATGGAAGAAGGGGCTACAGCTAGGATACAAAGTGAAAAAAATTGTAACTAAAAAACTATAATAAAAAGAAAATTAGTACAACCTCATGCAACTTCCATGTGATAAAAATTTAGTCAATAATTTGGATTCAGGTATGTCCAACCCCTAGCCCACAGGCTCTATTTAGGCCTGGGATAGCTATGAATGCATACTAACAGAAAAAGCATGAAACTTTTTTCTGTTTACAAATTTCAAAAATTTGTAGCTACATGAGACCTTTTATGTGTTTTGTCTGACTTTATGCTTCAAAGTTTTTAGCCAAACTAATACACAATCTCTCCTAAATAATCAAGTGCTTCACACCCTGATGGAATCTCTAGAAACCACCTTAGATTGCAAATATTTCTAATGAAAAAAATGAGGGAAGTTTTTTCTTTTTAATTCAACCAACAAAAAAATCCCAAATTCATGGCATCTAATACAAAATTATAAGATACATGAAAAAAACCAAGGCAAGACGATTTCTCAAAAAAACTGCTAATCCTAGAAAACTCAAAAGGATATTAGATATGCTCAATGAAATCACAGTTAATACAAATACCTGAATAAGTTCCAAAAAAAAAAGAAATACACTGAATGAAACAAGGAAGTCACTAGTTAATATGAAATTAATATTAAGATAAAGATATAGAAATTCAATAAAGATATAGAAGTACTAAAAAAACAAAGCAGAAATAATGGAAATAAAAATAAGTAAAATAAAAACTATCATAGTAAATAAGCGTAACCAATACAATGGATTAAGAGGAAGACAAAATACCAGGGAGAGAAGACAGGTAGAGGAACTAGAAGATCAAGAGGGTGATAAAGAAGTGAGTACACTTGACAACGATGGGACACTATGAAAAGATGGGATCTATTGACCATAGGCTTATTTGTGAAGATGAGGAGATGTGGTCTAGTTGGAGGAGCTGAGTTACTTTGAGGTTTTAAAAGCCTCTGTCATATCCATTTCTGCCTCCTACTTTCAGATAAGAATGTAAGCTCTTAAACTCTCAGCTTCTGGTGTTGCAGCAACGTGCCTGTCTCCCGGCACTAGAGAAGCAGGAGTAGGCAGATCTCTGTGAGTTTGAAGTCAACTTGGTTTACATGCCAAGTTCCAGGTCAGCCAGGGCTATATAATGAGACTCTCTTTCAGACAAAAGAAACAAACAATACCAGAATTAATACCTTGGAATACAGCTAACCAGAGAAAGAAATAATTTTATGTTAAAAACTTTATAACAATAAAGAATGGATTAAAGCAAGACACTATTTGTTCTACCAACTGAGGAAAACATATTCAAATATATGAGCCCATGGGGCCCATTCTCATTATCATTCAAACCACTATAGTATGCTTCTGCTTGCTATATTTGATACAGTTTATTATACTGAAACATGTTCCTTCTATTCCTAGTATCCTCAGAACTTTCGTAATGCAGGAATGCTGTGTTGCTGTGTTTTATCAAAAGTTGAAAATGCCTCCCACAATTATGGACTAGGAAAATTAATATTGTACAAATGGTTTTAGTACTCAAGGCAGCCTACAGATACAACACAATCCCCCATAGAATTTCAATGCTGTTCTTAAAATTCATGTGAAAACACACACACAAAAACACAAACAATAAATACCTTGATTAGCCAAAGCAATCCTGAGCAAAAAGAATAATCTTCAGGTCCATGTTAAATTTGTTAAATTGCACAGGCAGAGTTAGAAAAGAGCATGGTGCTGGCATAAAGCAGAAACAAAAATCAGCAGAATAGAGAACCCAGATAAAAGCCCATATAGCAATAGCCACCAATTGACATTAATTTCAAAAATATATATTTTAGAAAAACCTCTTCAAAAATGTTGCTAATAAAATGGAATAGCCACATGTGGAAGAATGAAATTATATCCTTATCAAATTGCTCCCACTACAGAAACCAAAGACAAAAATTAACCTTAAGACCTAATTCTGAGCAGCTGAAATTATTAGTCCAAATAGTATGGAAAACATCTGAAGGCATAGGTATATGAAAGGATTTTCTAAAATTAGACTACAATTTCTTAGTAAATAATGTCAAGTGATGGTGAATAAGACCTCATAAAATTCAAAAGCACTGCACAGAAAGGAAACAGTTAAATAAGTGAAATGACAGGGTAGAGAATGAAAGCAAATCTCCATAAGAAATTAAACAATTCAATTAATAAGTGAATTAAAGAACAGTTCTCAACAGATAAAATACAAATAACTAATAAACATATGAAAATATTCAAACTCATTAGTCATCAAAGAAATAGAAATTAAAACTACATTGAGATTTCATCTCATCCCAGTGCCAAAGGCAGTCATTAAGAAAACAAAAAAGAAACCCTTACACTTCTGGTAGGAAAGAAAAGTAGTATAGTCACCATGACAATCAGAGTGGAGTTCTTGGAGACAACCTCTCCTGGGTATTTACTGAAACAGCTCCAAGTACATATATCACAAATAGCCTTGCACATCAATGTTTTATCACAGCATTATTCTCAGTAGCTAGGTTATGGAAATAACCTATGTTTCCAACAAAGTTACAGATAAAGAAAATGTGGCATATATAAACAATGAATTCTTTTCAGCTCTAAGGAAGGAAAGTTGTGCCATTTTCAGGAAAATGTGTGAAACTGGAGATGCTCATATTATTCAGTTAAGCCAGAAATACAAATAGCATATGCTTTTACCCATTTATCATTCTTAGGATTTTAAAGAGATACATAAAATCATTTGTATATGACCTGCGAGTATAAGTAAACCTGTCCTGGAGAACAAATGAGAAAGGAAGGGTAAGAAAAAAAGAGAGTAAGGGGATATTAGGAACAAATATGCTCAATGTACAGTATATACTTATATGAAATTGTTCTTTCAAAATACTGTGTCATATATAATGGATTAACACAACAAGAATTTGAAAAATAATAAAAGATAAGTTTAAAAAAGAAAAAACTTACAAAGATAACTAAAGAGAACTTTTAAATGAATGAATAAAAAAATACTGATGAGGTGCTATGAATGACACACTTATATCCATTGATACCAACATTAAATGGAAGAAAGATATAATGGTATGATTCAAGTATGGTTTGACTAATACCTCAGATGTTGAAATTTACTTCCTATTGTAAAGCAGTTAAATGGTACAGATTTGATGCAGCTACAGCATTTATAGATGTGCTGACGAAGTTATTAGGAAAAAACTGAAAAAAATTAACATGGCTTTATAAGGAGAATAGGCAAGCATTTTCTAGAGACTAGACACACATTTTCTGTCTCATCAAATGGTGGCTTGTGCTGTCTCAGAACTGAAGGCCATTGCTGAATGAGGTTCTCAGACCTTATACTTTCAGAACTGTGAGTCAAATAAACTCTTCTTATTTATAAAGTAGACCGTCTCTGCCGTTTCCTTACAGTAATCAAAAGTTACTTATTAGTACACATAAACAATCTAATTTACACTTTAAGGAACTTAGGAAAGAACAAAGGAACCCATGTTGTACACAAGGGTTTATTAACTGAAATACAGTAACTATTGAAAATATAAAAGAAAAAACACTCCTAGAACTCCAATTCACCAGTAAATTACCTCTACCTTTCATTGACCTACATTCCTAGCCCCCAAATGTAATGTGTTTAAAGGAATAAACCAGAAGACTAAAATAGAAGGACTGAAAGCCTTTGTGCTTTCACTAAGTGTCCAACTCACCAGGCTCAGCAGCCTGTGGCCAGCCAGTATGAAATTCTAGAACTCCATGGGCATGTACAGAATATGGTCGACTGGCATTATTCTTGAATACCACAGTCAAGATATCACCAACCTCTCCTTTGATAAGTGGACCTGATACATATAAAAAGAAGCACAAGTTTCATTAGTAGGGGAGTAAAATGGGAGACATTAAAGAGTAAGGCATAACTGCAAGATCCATAGAATTGGGAATTAATCTTCCCAAGGCTGAAATACATGCCTAGTAACATTTTCAGATTCAGAAGCATTAAAATTATTGTTCCTATCCACAGCATGAGGGTACTTCAAAACCAGAAATATGCTTCTTATTATCCCCACTTTTCCCATCCTACTTTTCTCTACATAATAACCAAAGACACTAGAGATTCTGAATTTTACAGAATCATTGATAGTAAGGACTGAAACCTTGGCATACAAAACACATAGAATAGCTGTATCTCTTCAGAGGTCAATGGGTCCTGTCTGGTCTAGGACAAGAATAAAGAAACCCACTGTAAAAAAGCAGCATATAGTCTTTATTAAATTGAAATATGTGGGAAATAATGGCTCTGTGTATCATTTTTGCTTTTGCTTGTTGGAGACCCTAAATTCTCCTGCCCCTGGAGTCTTTTAAAATCTACTAGCTTCAGAGGATCCATGTCTCAAAGATACAAAAATTTGAAACATTTTGTTCCATGTTATAGAAGAATTTATATATTTATATTTCCCCCTTTCCCTTTAGTGTTTATATTCATAGCCACTTTTAAAAATAGGGCCGTAATTTTAATATTTCACATGGAAAAGCTGAGAATGAGGAATAAGATAGCATCCCTGATATGATATAGCTGTCCTAGAATTAATCCACTCTTTTAGATATTAGAATGTATGTAAATTTCCCTTACCCAGGATTCCCAAGTGCTCCTCTGGTCCAGACCTTGGCTTCGGAATCCTGAAAGTACCATCAGTGTATTCCCTGAATACAGCTTTCTTATATCTGGAACCCAGAAGCCCATCCGTATTGCTCAGGAAAACATGACCATAACTAGAGGAATCCAAAGACTGTTATTAGTACCTGACCTTCAACTTTTATTTTCAGATGTGGCAAAATTAAGTTAGCACCTGACCTTCAACCTTTATTTTCAGATGTAGGAAAATTAAGTTAGAACTATTCTCATGTCAAATATGAAAGAAAATGTAAATCTATTCATTATAATGTCAAATTACCCATTCCTCTATTGATGGACATCTGGGTTGTTTCCAGGTTCTGGCTATTACAAATAAAGCTGCTATAAACATGGTTGAGCAAATATCCCTTTTGTGTACTTGAGCAAACTTTGGGTATATACCTAGCAGTGGTATAGCTGGGTCTTGAGGAAGCACTATTCCTAATTGTCTTAGAAAGCGCCACTCATGACCAAACCTTTGGCAGTACAGGGAATCATAAGAAAGAAGGGGAGTTAGTCCGATGGGGAAAGGATAGGAGCTCCACAAGGACCAAATATATCTGGGCACAGGGTCTTTTCTGAGACTGACATTCAACCAAGGACCATGTATGGATATAACCTAGAACCTCAGCTCAGATGTAGCCTGTGGTAGCTCAGTAACCAATTGGTTTCCCATAGTGAGGGGAACAAGGACTATTTCTAACAGGAACTCAATGACTGGCTCTTTGGCCTCCCCACCCCCCAAGGGAGGAGCAGTCCTGTTAGGCCACAGAGGAGAGCTTTGCAGCCAGTCCTGAAGATACCTGATTAAACAGGATCAGATGAATGGGGAGGAGGTCCCCCCTATTAGTGGACTTGGCAAGGGGCACGGTGGAGATGAGGGAGGGACTGGGAGGGAATGAGGGAGCAGGACACAGCTGGGATACAGAGTTAATAAAATGTAACTGATAAGAAAAAAATAAAATTAAAAAAAAATAATGTCAAATTACATTGCCACAACTGAAAACAGTAGGTTTCTGAACCTGTGTTTTTATTTCAATCATCCAGAT
The DNA here is from genome assembly GCF_907164565.1 of Psammomys obesus. Lineage (NCBI taxonomy): Eukaryota > Metazoa > Chordata > Mammalia > Rodentia > Muridae > Psammomys > Psammomys obesus. Next base: position 5,272,401 of record NW_026589447.1, read on the forward strand.
AGACATTTTCAGTATGTTGATATTTCCAATGTAACTTAAGAACCAGAAACCGTGGCTTTGGTTCCAGCCTTAATAGAGTATTAGATTTGAAAGTATTTTAACAAAAGGAAAAGGCACAAAGTTTCAGTTGAGCATCAATAGTTGTTGGAGATGAAAAGTGAGAAGAAATAGGCTCTTACAGATTTTTCATTACAGGATATTTAACAGCTGACAGAGCTTATCATTCATTTTAACAGAACATTCCAAATATGTGGATCACAGAGGTACAATCACTAGCCAAGATTTGACAGGATTATGTACAGAGACACTGTCACCCAGAAGGGGAGACAGGACTTAGAATTAAGCCTGCTGTTCCTACTCTTTCTTTACTAGTGATGTTTTTTTTTCAGCTATGCATAATAGATGAAATCAAGGTTTACAGAAATAAATTTACATTTCCTAATTCCCACAGAAAATTCTCATGAAGATTTCAGCCTAAACAACCAACTTATAAAGGTCAAGAATTGACCAAAAAACAAACAAACAAACAAACAAAAGAACAGTGAAAACACCACAAACTAAAGAAAACTATTATTAATAATACTTTTGTAGCTCAGTTTGTATTCTCTACACCCTCTTTTTAGTAATAAAGTTACCTAAGATTTATGGGGACACATAGTTTTCCATGGAGATATTACATAGCTATTCACACAGTTGCCTGTGTTTGCCTATAGTTACATATGGTCATATGAATAAGCTTAAGAGATAGGACACCAGAAAAAAATAAATGATACATACAACTTCCAAGTATATCCTTACAGGCAATGTTGCTTACCCTAACTTGAAAGCTGGGGATATCCAAAACTAAAATAAGCATCTTGATCTCAAAGATGAAAGTAGGAGTTGAGGGAAACAGAGTTCACCTGCCAGGCCTGAACTGTTCGTAGGTAAATAACAGCTAAAACTGGAACTTATTTAAAGTACTCTGGTTTGGACTTTTTTTGTTTCACAGCTTAGTTTGTACCTTAATAAATGACCTTGAGGCATCTCATTGCTTGAATAAATCACTATAACTTTAAATCCTAGTGCTGGTAAGTTTTAGATAATTAGAAAGGAAGATGGGATGAATGTAGCAGGGTCTTTTTCTTCAGCTCAATGGCTAATGAATATAGAAGAAACAAAGAACTGGAATTCAGAATCCCTCCGTTCTAGTCTGTTCTTTTGGCATCATATTGGAAGAAGTTATAAAAATGTCTCCTTCCTGTAATTCTTTAAGGAGAGAGGTGAGGGATGGGAGAGAATGGAAATCAGAGCGCGGCATCTCTGGGACGGAGGAGGCTCTGTGGAGTCTATTGCGTTGACCCTAGCTGAAACCCCTAGCAGCAGGGTATATGGAGCATGAAGTGGCTATCGCCTCCTGTAGCCAAGCAGGACTTCCAGTGGAGGGAGGGGAACACCAACTCACCCACAAAACCTTCTATCCAAAATTTGTTCTGCCTATAAGAAGTGTAGGGATAAGGATGAAGCAGAGATTGAGGAAACAGACAACCAATGACTGGTCCAACTTGAGACCCACCCTATGGAAGGGAACCAACCCCTGACACTCGTTTGATACTCTGTTATGCTTGCAGACAGGAGCCTAGCATAACTGTCTTCTGAGAGGCTCCATCCAGAATCTGATGGAAACAGATGTAGAGGCCCACAACCAAAGAATAGGCAAAGCTAGGGGAGTCTTGGGGGGGGGGATTAAAGAAGAAACCTACAGAGTCAACTATCTTTGGCCCATGGGGGCTTTCAAAGAGTATGCATGGACTGGACCTAGGCCCTCTACACATATGTAGCAAATATGCAGCTTGTTCTTTTTGTGGGTTCCCTAACAATTCAAAGGGCTATCTCCGACTCTGTTGCCTGCTTTTGCATCTCTTTCCCACATCTGGGCTGCCTTTCTGGCCTCAGTGAGAGAGGATGCCGTTATTCCTGCTACAACTTAATGTGCCAGGGTGGGCTGTCACCCATGGGGGTACCTCCCCTTCTCTGAAAAGAAGAGAAGCAGGGATGAGGAAGGGGGTATGAGGATGGGACTGGGAGGGGAGGAGGGAAGGGGCTGCAATCAGGCTGTAAAGTGACTAAATAAATGAAAAAAATAAATAAAAATGCCTCTTCTTTTTAGTTTTAATAATTCACCTGTGAAATTATTTTCTAAAGCTGTGATTGCTCCTTTTCTGAAGCCTTACCTGTCCTTGTCAGAAGTGTTGTGCCAATCCAGTTCCCAGCTTCTATCAGGGCAATAATCCCACTCTACCTCTTCTGCCATGATGTAGTAGACTCTTGAAGCTTGGTAATGTTGGCGTGGGCTGTCTTTATGACCAGAACACTGGGAGACATTATAAATTGCCCTCATCCCTGCCTCTCGGTGGCTTCCTGCTTGGCAATAGATTTCAAATGTCCCTAAAAGATGATTAGAGAGCAAAATCTGAGTGAAAATGCCCATCAGAAGCATGTGGAGATTTCTTCCCTTTTCCTAGTGGTACTGCAGAGGAAAGGTAGTCTATGAAAATGCTCTTATATACATTAAAGTACATTACAGTTTGTTGAGAAAAATGATCACAGCAGAGGTACAATCCCAGCACTACTAGGTTAAAAATTAAAGTTTTACAGGAGAATGAGGAACTCAAGGGTTATCAAATCCTTAGAAATGCCTGTTCTGAAATTATGGTCTACCCTAGTTTTTGCTTATTAGCTACCTAAACTTGTAAAGGTTTCTAATTGTTTGTGTCTAATTCAGGTCCCATTTCAGTAAATTGAGAAGGACGTTGTTTACTTCGTTTGGCTATTATACAAATAAATAGAATATGGCTGGCAAGACTGTTTAGCAAGTCAGGGTAGGGTGTTTGCCCCAGGAGTCTGGAAACCTGAGTTTAATCCTTGAACACATCATGGAAGTAGAGGACCTACTCCTAAAAGTTGTACTCTGACTTCCATATGTGTGCCATACCACACATGCAACCACAATCACCAATACCTATTATATACAAATACATAGCCAATATGATTAATCTAGAAAGGAATATAATAGTATAGATTATACAGTATTATATATAATCTACATAGCACTGTCTGATAAATGTTCAGTAAGTAAAAGTATAAACAATTCAGCTTAATAATTATTTGATAAAAATTATTGACCTCTGTTTTCTATGATATAGCTCCCCCCAAATAATGCTTACATGATAACTCCTTTCTTTCTTTCTTTCTTTCTTTCTTTCTTTCTTTCTTTCTTTCTTTCTCTTTCTTTTCTTTTCTTTTCTTTCTTTTTGAGACAGGGTTCTCTGTGTACCCTGTCCTGGAACTAGCTCTGTAGACCAGGAAGGCCTTGAATTCAGAGCTCTGCCTGCTGCTGCCTCCCTCTGAGTGCTGGGATTAAAGGTATGTACCATCACATCCTCCTTACAGGCCAGATTTTAGAAAGTTGCCATCCTCGGCTTTATACTATGAAATGTTCAGACATCTATCTTGGATATCTGTGGTGTGAAGCTATAAGGACCTGCCTCCAGCCACATGTTTCCATGTCACAGACACTTGATCAGATTATGTTAATAAAATGAAGCTATCTATCTTAGATTCATTTTCACTGTTCCCTTAGGTTGCTGCTCACTGCTTACCCTACCACTACAAATATTTAATCAACTGCAAAGCCTCTTATAATCTGTCCCTAAACTTCCAGTCCTGTCCCATTTTCTACACTCAATTATTTTGCTAACTAAATCAGTTTCTGACAGCTCCCTTGTATATCTCATTCCCACTTTTCATTTTTCACTCACATTTTTACTCCTTTCTGAAATTTATATGCCCTACTAATTCTCAAAATCTGTGAGAACCCCCTCATTCTTTAAGACCCAATTCATAGTTCATCTCTTTTAGGAACCTCTCCCTGAGGGTTTGGCCCCTAGTTAACACTATACTCTTGGGCGTTCCATTATTGTGTGTTCCATACTTAAATGGCACGGTAAAAGACTTAAGTGTTCTGTCTTTAAAATTAATGCTTAGCATTATTAGATGACAACATGATAGAAAGGGTTTTCTTGTTTCTTTCTATATCTTCTATTTCTATCATTCTCTGTATCAACTCCATCATTAAATTCTATCACCAGTTCCTTAAAAATCGTTCTTTCAATCTATTCCCATGGGGCTCCACTTGTAAACCCAGTTTAGGCCTTTGACACCAACCCTCTCATTCTTTCCTTCTAGACCATAATTTGTGTTACCCACTGACCCACAGAATTACTCTTTTCCAGGGATCCTGCAGACATAACATTTTTCTAAGGTCAAAAGAGGGCAACAGCAGCCTAAGACTAAAACACCTACCCAACAAAGGCAAGACTAGATATTTACTATAAAATCACTCAGTCATCATAACTCTGGTTGTGTCAACCCCAGTGCAAAATTGCAACATGAACAGCCAAGACAAAATGCTTTCACCAGAAGGCAGTAACCTTACTGCAGGAAACCCTGAGAAATGTAATATAGTTGAAACAGAAGGCAGAGACTTCAAAATAGCAAATAGGAATATCTTCAACGACCTTAAAGAGGATATGAAAGAATCATTTAATGAAGCCCATAGGGGGAAAATAGTTAAATGAAATAAGGAAAGCAATACAAGAAATGGTAGTAGAAATTTAATAAAGAAATAAAATAACTAAAGAAAACTCAAAATGAAAAATTTAGGATGACAGACAGAAACCTCAGAAGTTTCACCAACAGAGTACAAGATACAAAAGAGAGAATCAATAACCTTACATCATGTCAAACATCCCTTAGCCTACTGCACTTTAACACTTGCTCTTCCTTCCACAACTCTTTCTTTTAGACAGAGTCACCTTCCATAGTCAATGCTGGCCCCAGACTCACTATGTAACATAAGCTGGACTCAAATTTGTGATCCTCTTGTTTCAGTTTCCACAGTTCTGGGGCTGCAGATGTGAACCACCATCCTTAGCCAAACTGACTTTTTACTAACTCTTGAGTAAGCTGTTTGTTCTCACTTTAGTATATTTTTAATTGCTTAATATTCTATGATAAGAAATCTTTACTTATCCTCTTTTCCTCACCATTTAGGGTACAGTTTATATGTCATTTAATTCAGAGACTATTTCTCTTGGACACTGTTCTTTAAATTAATGTGAGCATTGTTTTACCACATCACTGCCCTTTGTTTTCTGACCTGTATCAGTATCTGAAAGTATTTATATATATATTATGTATATTAAGAGTATTCTGAAAGAAAACCTCATATGACAGATATGAAAGTACATGCCTGAAATCTCAGAACATGGAAAACAAAGACAATAGAATTGATTATAAATTCAAAGTCAGTCTAGGATACATAGATAGTTTCAACGCAGCTATATAGCAGGATCATGTCTCAAAACAGAAAAGTTCACATACACACACACACAAAAAAAATGTTATAGGTCTTATTTACTCCACTGTCACATCTTAACAGTAGAAGGTGTTCAATTAATAGGGGTTTAGTGATTAAATGCATCAGCCTAATGGAGTGATCTATACATACTGCCCAAAAGCCAGGGCAGTAAGATGGCTTAGAAAGTCTTGGTACTTGCTGCCAAGCCTGAAAGCCTGCGTTTTCTTGTGGAACTCCCATGATAGAAGGAGAAAATCAACTCCCCAAAGTTGTATCAGACTTTGGTTCGAGTGCTGTGGCATAGTCCTACCCACCCACAAATAACTAACTAAGTAAACAAATAAAGTAAATAAGTTAGTTAGTTAGCTAGTTAGTTACTTAGTTAAAAAAATTAAAAAAGAAAAACAGAGGAGATCCAAGATGGTGGCATAGATTGCATACTTTGGTCAGCGGGGCAACAGTGACTGGACCAACAGACAGAACTGTGGGCCCTAAAACACTGGCGACTGTGTTTCCCAGGTGGGAGGAAACCCACCTGGGAAACAGTCTGGTCCAACCTCAGGTCACCCAGCTAATCCCTGGAGTTCCTGGGTTACTGAAGGTGTTTGGTCTCCCGCGTTTTACCACATACATGCACGTTGTGCTCGCCATCTCAGACTGAACTGTGGGCCCCCAAAACACCAAAGACTAGGTCTCCCAGTAATGAGGAAATCCCATGGTGAGGGAAAACAATCGAATTTAGGTTGCCCAGCTAATCTCTGGAAAAGTTCCTGGGTTCTCACAGGTCTGGTGTCTCCAGCATCTAGCCACAGGCCTGTTCGCTGTGCTCACTGTCCAGGGAACACAGCTCCAACCTCAGGCCTCTGACACCTGAGAACCACAGAAATAGCCCCAGATGCCCTTACAATGCTCAACTTCTCTTCCTAGGGAGAATGACCAAACTTTTGGGCTCATTGGTTCTTTATGATGTCTGCGCCCAGCACACAAGGTGTCTGAGCACAGCGCCTGTGTACTTGCATATAGATCATTAACCTCAGAGCAAGAAAGCCAGTGGTGGGACAGCTGTCTTCAGGACTACTCTTGGTGAGAGGAGAGGCCCTGTGCTCCAGAGATGTCCAGTTAGTCAACAGGATCAAACACCAGAGGAGAGCCACTGCAGTTTTCTGAGAACCATCTGCCAGTTGGAGACTATACCCAACAATCTGAGGAGGACTCCTGAGGGAACATACAGTTTTCTTCCCAGGGTTTTTCCCATACACCTCCTTACTTCCGGTCCCTCAGGATTACAGCAGGCATCAGAAACTACCAGCCAACTCCAGAGACAACCAGATGGGCAAAGTCCAGCTTAAAAAGAAATTCAAAAAATGCCAAAGCATTATGGAATCTCCAAATCCCAGTTATCCAAAGGCAAGCAGCACTGGATATACTAACACAACTGAAACTCAAGAATAACACCTTAAATCTATGCTTATGAAGATGAAAACTGAGGAAACAAAATCCATAAAGAAATAAAAAAAAAGATACAGTCAAACAGATTGTAGACTTTAGAGAGAAAATAATTAAATCCCTGAAAGAAATAGAGGAAAGTTTAAACAAATAGGTGAAGGAATTGAATGAAAGGCAGGAAAATACAAACAGGTGAAGGAAATCAACAAAATGGTTAAAGATCTGAAGATGAAAATGGAAAATTAAAGAAAGCATCAACTAAAGAAATCCTGGAGAGGGAGAACTTAGGGAAAAAAACAAAAACAAAAACAAAAAAACAAAAAACAGGAACCAGAGAGGTAAGCTTCTCCAACAGAATAAAAAAAAATAGAGGAAAAAAATTCAGGTGTAGAACATATGATGGATGAAATTGATGCATACATCAAAGAAAACCTTAAATTTAAAATATACCTGACACAAAACATCCAAGAAAGCAAGGACACCATGAAAAGACAAAACCTAAGAATAATAGGAATAGAGAAAGAAAGAAAATTCTCATCTCTAAATCCCAAAAAGTTTTTCTACAAAATTTCTCCAATTTAAAGAAAGAGACGCCTATAAGCATACAAGAGGCCTACAGAACACCAAATAGATTAGACCAGAAAAGAAAATCCTTCTGCAGCATAATAATCAAAACACTAAATATAGAGAAGAAAAATATTAAAGGCTGCAAGGGAAAAAGGCCAAGTAAAAATATAATGGCAAACTCATCAAAATCATACCTGACCTCTCAACAGAGACTATGAAAGCCAGAAAGGCCTGTATAGATGTCATACAGACCCTGAGAGAACAGAACTATCAGTCCAGGCTACTATACCCAGCAAAACTCTCAGTCATCATAGATGGAGAAAACAAGATATTCAATAACAAAAACAAATCTAAAGAGTATGTATCCACAAATCCAGCCCTACAGAAGATACTAGAAGGAAAAATTAAACCCAACAAGACTAACGGCATCCATGAAAACACAGGAAATAAATAATTTCACTACAGCAAAACTAAAAGTAGACAAGCACACAAATACACTACCACAACCAACATCAAAATACAAGGAACTAACAGCCATGGGTCATTAATTTCTCTCAACATCAATGGACTGAATTCTCCAATAAAGAGACAAAGACTAACAGAATGGATGTATAAACAGGACCCAACATTCTAATACATACAAGAAACAAATCTCAGCCACAAAGCTAGATATTACCTGAGAATAAAGAGCTGAAAGAAGGTTTTCCAAGCAAATACACCCATGAAACAAACAGGAATAGCCATTCTAAAAGCTGATAAAATAGACTTTCAACCAAAATTAATCAAAAGAGATGAGGATGGACACTTCATACTCATCAAAGAAAAATTCCACCAAGATGTTATCTTAATTCTGAACATCTATGACCAAATAAAAAGGCATGCACATTTGTAAAAGAAACATTAATAAAGCTTAAACCACATATGGATCCCCATACATTTATAGTAGGAGACTTCAACACCCTGCTCTCAACAGAGGACAGAACAACAAAACAGAAGCTTAACCAAGAGATAATGACACTAACGGATGTCATCAATCAAGTAGAACTAACAGACATCTACAGAACTTTCCACACAAATTAAAAAGAATATACCTTCTCAGTACATCACGAAATTTTCTCCAAAACTGGTCATAAAGCAAGCCTCAACTGATACAAGAAGATTAAAAGAGTACCTTGTATTCTATCAGACCACAATGGACTAAACCTGGATATCCACAACAACAGAAATAACAAAAGCCTACACAAACCCGGAAATTGAACAACTCTTTGCTCAATGACATCTGGGTCAGGTAAAAAATAAAGAAATTAAAGTCTTCCTGAAATTCAGTGAAAATGAAGGCAAGGAGATCCAAGATGGAGGCGACCAGCGTGCACTGTATCTGAGGGTCAGAGGATCTGAAACTCTGAAACTGGTGAGTGGAGGGGCAGCTGAACACAAAACAATAACATCAAGGCTTCTGGGGAGAAAGGGAACAAATCCTGAACTGAGACCAATAGGATACAGGTCAACTGTGGACTTCCGCTGGGGTCTCAATTCCCAGGCACTTCCCCTTTAATGGGCAGAGGCAGCAGCGGAGGCAGCTAAGGTGGCCTACAGTGCACACAGCTCCTAGCACAGACCACAATGCTGGCTGCTCCTAGCACAGAAACCCCTGCTTGAGATTTGAGACAGAGAATACTCAATCTCCCCAGCACTTCCACATGCCAGGCCTTCCTTCTCCCTCCTTGGAGGAGGTAGAGGCTGCAGAGGCAGCCCACAGCATCCGCCACAGAGCACAGTGCCCAGCCCACAGTGTCCACAGCTCCTAGCACAGAGCGCAGTATGGATGGCTCCACCAGGCCAAGCAGGCCCGCGGCTCTCCAGGGTCTTCCAGAAGACATCTGTGCCAGTGGCTCCCTAGTTCTTTCACTTTGACTAGACTCCCAGTGGAACACAACACCAGCACCCAGGTTCTGCAGCAATATAGGGATTCTTGAAACAGCATTATGAACATTGAAGCCCCTGCTCTGCGGGTCTAACAGTGAAGATGAGACAAACAACTCCTGGAGTTCAGACAGATCTGAATACCAAAACTACAGTATGACAGGACTGTAGACCACTGCTGTAGTAGGAAATTGGCGCAGGTGCATTGCACCTGCAAACTGCCTCTTTGAACAGCGCTAGCATCCGTACTGAGGTACTGCATGCACCTCCCCCATTCCAAGCATCTACAATCTCTTACACACTCCAAGACACACTTCCACCCACACAAGAACACTTGCTCCCCTACAATAGCAATTCTGCACCATCGGTTCTTCCTCCATTAGTTACATCAGAAAAACCAATGTACACTCTCAAACCAGTGGACCTCTCTCATCTTCCTGAAGAATACCTCAGACACCAGAGAAAGACAGAAAGACGGACCCAGTCTGAAGTATAGACTACAGGAACAAACAGTGAAGGTTCTAGATAAGCAGGTGGCTAGAGGTCAGCATAAGAACACACCCAACAAAAATCAGGATATCATGTCTCCACTAGCAACCCCGCAAACCAATGGATATTTCAATTCATCAGAAACACAGAAAAATGTCTTTAAAGCTATGCTTATCCAGTTATTAGAGGCACATAAAGAGGACACAAATAAATCTGTCAGAGAAATTGCAACACAAGTGGAAGCAAATAAAGAGTAAATTAACAAAGCTCTCAAAGAAATACAGACAAATACAGCCAAACAAATAGAGGCACAAATAAAGGCACAATTGTTGGCATATAGAGGGGAAACAAGAAAATAGAAGCCATCATACAGAGATAGGAATCCACATTCAAACAGATGAAGAAAATAGTGCAAGGCATGAAAACAGAATCAGAATCAATAAAGAAAAGACAAACAGAGAAAACCCTGGAGCTGGAGAACTTAGAGAAAAGATTAGGAACCGCAAAGGTAAGCATCACCAATATAATATAAGAGATGGAAGAGAGAATCTCAGGTGCTGAAGATACACTTGCTGAAATTTATATTTCTCTCAAAGAAAAAGTAAAATAAGAAAATTCCCAAACACAATACATCCAAGAAATCAGGATGCCTTGAAAAGACAAAAATCTAAGAATGATAGGAATAGATGAAAAAAAAGATTCCAGGCTCCAAGGTGCAGAAAATATTTTCAAGAAAGTCATAGAAGAAAACTTTCCGAACCTAAAAAAAGAGCTGTCCATAAATATACAAAAGGCCTCCAGAACACTCATGTCACATCATAGTCAAAACAGTAAACCTAAAAAACAAAGGAAAAATATTAAAGGCAGCAAGTAAAAAAGGCCAAGTAACATAAAGGTAAACTTATCAGAATCATACCAGATTTCTCAACAGAAACTATGAAAGCGAGAAAGGCCTGGGCAGATGTCATGTAGACTCTAAGAGACCACAGATGCCAACCCAGACTACTATACCTAGCAAGGCTTTCAATCAACATAGATGTAGAAAACAAAGTATCCTATGGAAAAAAAAAAACTAAACTTAAACAATATCTACACAGCAACTAAGCCCTACAGAAGACACTGGAAGGACAATCCAACTAGAATTCCAATCCAATGAAATCAACTACACACAAGAAAAAACAGTACATATATAACTTCACAACAAAAAATTAAAAGAAAACAAGCATTGAAGCACAGTAACACCACCAATTCCACAATAAAAGGAACTAACATTTATTGGTCACTATTATCTAACAAAATCAGTGGGCTCAACTCTCCAATAAAAAGTCACAGACTAACAGAATGGTGGCAGAAACGGGATCCAACATTCTGCTGCATCCAAGAAACACAGCTCTGCAACAAAGATAAACAGAGTTAAGGGCTGGAAAAAATCCTTTTCAGCAAATGGACCCAGAAAACAAGCTGGGTAGCCATCCTAATATCTAACAAAATAGAATTTCAACCAAAATTAATAAAAAAGATGAGGAGGGGCACTTCATTCTCATCCAAGGAAAAATCCACCAGGAGGACATCACAATTCTGAACATCTATGCCCCAAATACAAGAGTGTCTACATTTGTAGATGAAACATTATTAAAGTTTAAATTGCACATCTACCACAGTACCTTAATAGTGGGAGAGAAGTCCTTCTGCTCATTAGTACCTTCAGCAAGTGGCTGGATACAAAATTAAGTAAAAAAAAAAAAAAAGAAAAGAAAAGAAAAGAAATTAGGGAAACAACACCTTTCACAGTAGCTACTAATAACATAAAGTACCTTGGTGTGACTCTAACCAAGCAAGTGAAAGACCTGTTTGAGAAAAACTTCAAGTCTCTGAAGAAAGAAATTGAAGAAGATATCAGAAGATGGAAAGATCTCTCATGCTCATAGATCAGTAGGATTAACTTAGTGAAAATGGCCATCCTGCCAAAAGCAATCTATAGATTCAATACAATTCCCATCAAAATACCAACAGAAGTCTTTACAGAACTTGAAAGATAAATTCTCAACTTCATATGGAAAAACAAAAAACCCAGAATCGCCAAAACGATCTGTACAACAACTGATCATCTGGAGTTATATCCATCTCTGATCTCAAGCTGTACTACAGAGCAATAGTAATAAAAACTGCATGGTATTTGCATAGAAACAGAATGGTGGATGAATGGAATTGAATAGAAAACCCAGAAATAAACCCACACATGTATGGACACTTGATTTTTGACGAATAGGCCAAAAACATTCAATGGAAAAAAGACAGTATCTTCAACAAATGGTGCTGTTCTACCTGGATGTCTACATGTGAAAAATACAAAGAGATCCATATTTATCATTCTGCACAAAACTAATGTCCAAGTAGATCAAAGACCACAACATAAAACCAGACACACTAAATCAGTTAGAAGAAAAAGTCAAAGAAAATGAGCCTTAATCATTGGCACAGGAGATAGTTTCCTGAACAGAGTACCAACAGCTCAGGCTCTAAGATCAACAATTAACCTCATGAAACTGAAAAGCTTCTGTAAAGCAGTGGACACTATCAACAAAACAAAACAACAGTCTACAGACTGGGAAAGAAACTTCAGCATACATCCGACAAAGGGCTCATATCCAAAATATATAAAGAACTCAAGAAAGTAAACTCTAACAAACCAAATAATACAATTAAAACAATAGGGTACAGAACTAAACAGAGAATTCTTAACAGAGGAATGTCAAATGGTAGAGAAACACTTAAAGCAATGCTCAACATCCTTAGTCAAAATGAAAATGCAAATCAAAATGACTATGAGATTCCATCTTACACCCATCTAAATGGCTAGGTTCAAAAACTCAGGGGATGACTCATACTGGAGAGGTTGTGGAGAAAGGGAAACCCTCCTCCATTGCTGGTCGGAATGTAACCTTGTACAACCAAACTGGAATTCAATTTGGTACTTTCTCAGAAAATTAGGAATATTGCTACTTCGAGATCCAGCTATACTACTCCTGGGCATATATCTGAAAGATGTTAAACTTTATAACAAGGACATTTGCTCAACTATGTTCATAGCAGCTTTACTGATAATATCCAGAATCTGTAAACAATGTAGATGTTCCTCAATCGAAGAATGGATACAGAAATTGTGGCACAATAGAATAATACTACTCAGCTATTAAAATTATTAACATCATGAAATTTGCAAGCAAATGGATGGAATTAGAAAAAATCATCCTGAGTTAGATAATACATTCAGAAAGACACACATGGTATGTACTCACTAAAGGTGTATTTTAGTCACATAGTACAGGATAACCATACTACAATTCACAGACCAAAAGAAGCTAAATAACAAGAAGGACCCTAAGGAGAATGTTTAGTTTCCATTCAGAAAGGCAAACAGAATAGACACTGGACATTGTTGAAAAGAGAGAACAGGATTAGATCCCACCATAAATGCCCTATGAAAAGCTCTACCCATTAGGGTATCTAAACAGATGTTAATTAACCTCATATCCAGACTCTGAGTAGAAGGCAGGGAGTCTAAGGAAACAGTGGAAGGATAAAAGGACCCAGAGCAGAAAGGAGCTACATAAGAAGAGTAAAAGAGTCCACAAATCTGGGCCCATGTGGGCCTGCAGAGATTGATTTACCAACCAAGGACTATGCAAGAAGAGGACCTAGACCCCTGCTCAGATATAGCAAATATGTGGGTTCTCTAGTAAGGGGAGCACGGGCTGTCACTGATATGGACTCTGCTGCCCCACTTTGATCAGTTCCTTTTTGTGGAGGAGCATCCTCTTCCACAGAGGAAGAGGATGCAAGCCGTCCTAATGAGCCTTGATAGGCTGGGGTCAGATGGAGAAGAAAGAGGGCACCTCCTTTCTGAGAAATTAGGGAGAGGAATATGTTGTGGACATAAACATCTTTTCCTTATGGTCACAGGGGTGGGATGTGGTATTGATTCAGATGGTCCACAGCTGGAGATTATTTGCCTCATGTTGCCTCTAGGACAAACTCTTTGTCAACTGCACATAGTTTGACTCTGAGGACCCTGGAGAGAGAATAAATTCCAGAACCCAGAGAGTGGAGTGGGGAGAAAGAACAAGGCTGCTCCTGCTTTCCCATTACCGCTCCTAATTGCTGGCTCCAAGGAACCCGACAATCCTGACCAGCAGGAAGCAGCTAAGAAAGAACTGCACCCTCTCTCCCACTAACCCTTTCTGTCTCCTACCTGGTGTTGGGGTGTTGGAAGGGATTTGGATAGAATAGGGAGAAGAAGATATAAGAAACATAAATAAAAGTTTTAAAAACTAATGCCAACAAGAATGGGGGGAGAGAGAGAAAGGGTGGGAACTGGAGTAGATGACTGAGGGGGCTACAATTGGGATATAAAGTGAATATAAAAATAAAGTTAAATAAAAAGTAGAAAAAAGTTAGATTATGAGTAAGGATCTAGTGTTTAGAACAAAGTCTGAAGAGCACTTGATGCTCTAGAAACAAGTAGAAGGCATTCTGGAAAAGGCATAAGCCTTGCATAAATTTTTTTCATATCGATCATATTTTTTAAGCCACTTCTATTTCAACTCTCTGAACTTTCAGGTTCTTAATTTTGAGCTTCACAGTCTCAATACTCAAGTTATTTTTACAAATAAAATGTCTCCACATTTATAAATATATTTTACCATACCATATCAGGCAAGGAAATAAATCATTGGAACCAACCTTCTCTATTCAAGGTTTTGCTTCTTTATGTCTATAATAATCTTTTCACCTCTACCTCATATCACTGTGTAGTTACTCATCCTTAAAAGACCAGTCTGAGACCACAGATATAAAAGCTCAGTCAGAATGTCTGCTTTCCTAGAAAACATTCACTCTATAATTTGGAAAAACTTTGTCACAGTTCCCTTTGTATCACTATAGTCTTTGGCAGATAGTGCCATTTTAAACTTTGTAATGTCTATGCACTCACCTCCCTTTCCAGTATATTTAAGTTGCTGAATCATCCTTACATCCCCAGCAGATATGGTAGGAAGTGGAAGAAAGTAGGTATTAACTAAAAAAGTTTAATAGAAAAGATATAATAAGTAGTGAGGAATTAAAATGAAGAATAATAAAAAAAAACAAAGGGGAAGAAAATAGGAAAAAAGCAAATGAAACAGAAATAAAGATAAGCAGTAAATAAAGACAGGCTGGTGAGATAGCTTAGTGGGTAAAGTCACTTGTTGCCAAGTCCACAACCTAAGCTGAATCCCTGAGATACATGTGGTGAAAGGAGAGGATCTGCTTCCACAAATTGGCTTTTATCCTCTACAAGCATACATGGGTACACACACACACATACACACACACACACACACACACACACACACAGGCATGCATGCACTCATAGGGGGGGAGCAGAGATGGAGAGACAGAAAGACAAAGACAGAGAGTAAATAAATACACTATTTCAAAACTCACTAAACAAAAAAGAAATGAAGAAAAGATGATAAAGTAAAGAAATAGAAAGAAGGGAAGAAATGGAGAAGAATGCAAAGAAAAACTAGAGCAAGATCTAGCCAGGAAATCAGCTAGGCTAACTGAAACTTTTCACTTTCACTCTTTTCCTCCAAATCTAATACCCAGTCTCATCCCCAGCTCTGTAGTAGACCTTTGGTTGTGTTCTCTTCTCATTCTCAGAGGGTTAAGCAAATCCTGATGGAAAACCCTGCTTTTTCTCCTCTTGTGGACCCCTCTCAGACTCCCAACTTTCTAGCCCATTCCTAAATGTCTGTTCCCAAAACCTAGAAACACATTTTATCCAGAACCCCCAAGAGCCACACCTCTCAAGATCCCAGAAGAATCTCCTTCCAGGCAACAAACAGCCACCTCACACTCCTAACAAGAAAAAGCAATGGAAGCCAAAAAGCAAACACCTACCCAACAAAGACAAGGCCATATATCAACACCCAGAATTAGAATCATCCCAAACCAAGATGCCTAGATTCCAGTGTAAAAACATAATTACTGTCAGCACAGTACATCTCCACCAGAGCCCAGCAACCCTCACACACAGTAGACACTAAGAATTGTAACATAGCTAAAGCACAAAGAAAAAGACCTTAAAAATACCATTTATGACTATTATAGAGGTCCTTTAAAAGGAAATAAATGAATCCTTTAAAGGAATCTATGAAAATAAAAAAAAAAAACAGTGGAAGGAAATTAAGAAAACATTTTAAGACATGAAAGTAGAACTAGAATCAATAAAGAAAACTCAAACTGAGGGAAATCGGGAAACAAAAAATTTAGGAGCTTGAACAAGAAACTCAGAGGCAAGCCTCAACAACATAATACATGAAAGGGAAAAGAGACTCTTAGACATTGCTACTTTGGTGAAAAAAAATGTTAAATATAAAACAAAGAAACAAAAATTCTGGCACAAACCTTCCAGGAAATTTGTGGAGCTATGAAATGAACAAATCTAAGAATAATAGGAATACAAGAAGAAGAAAAAAAGAAACAGCACAGTTACAGAAAATATTTTCAACAAAATCATAGTATTTCCCATAAGAGAATCATAAGGACTTTGTATTCTAAAAAATTAGAAAATCTAAGAAAAAGTATAATTTTGTCAGTACATACTAATTACCAATGTTAAATCAAGATCAGATAAGCAATTTAAAAGACTAAAAACCCCTAATGAAATAGAAGCAGTAATGAAAATCTCCCAACCAAAAACAGTCAGGGACAGATGGTTTTAGCACAGAATTCTACTGGACTTGAAAAGAAAAATTATTGCTAATACACAAATTAATCCACAAGATAGAAACAGAAGGAACATTGCCAAGTTCGATGTACTAGGTCAGTTACCCATACCCAAATTACATAAAAACCACAAAGACCAAGTTTCCTTATTAACATAGATGCAAAAATTTATAATAAAATACTTGAAAACCAAATCTAAGAACACTTCAAAAAGATACTCCACCAAAAAAAAAAAAAAAAAATCATGAACCATGATCAAGTTGCCTTTATCCCAGAGACATAGGGATGGTTCAGCATATGTAAATTAATAAATGTAATCTACCATATAAACAAACTGAAAGATAAAAATAACCACATGATCACCTAATTAGCTGTAGAAAAGGTCTTTGACAAAATTAGATTTGAGATACATTGCCAATCACCATGTTGTCTAATGAGTAAATGTTTTAATATATTTAAAAAATATATTTGGGATACAATAGGGACATACCTCAACATAATAGAAGCAGTTTACCTCAAGCCCATAGCCAACACCTACTTAAATTGAGAGAAACTCAAAGCAATTTCAATAAAATCAGAAACAAGACAAGGCTGTTCACGCTCTCCATATCTATTCAATATAGTATTTGAAATCTTAGCTAGAGCAATAAGACAACTAAAGGAGATCAAGGGGACATAAATTGTAAATGGAAAAGTCAAAATAATGTTATTTGCATATCTTTACTTGACATGCTAATATATATAGGTGACCTGAAAACTTCACCAGGGAATTCCACAACTGATAAACATTTTCAGCTAAGTAGATGAACACAAGATTAACTCACAAAAATCAGTGGCTGTCCCGTATATAAATTACAAATTGCCTGAGAAAGAAATCAGGAAAACAACACTTTTCACAATATCTTCAATAATATGGAATTTCTTAGGGTAACTCAAAAAAGAAGAAAGTAAGCGGCTTTTATGATAAAAGCTTTAAGGCATTAAATAAAACTGAAGAAAATACCAGAAGATGGAAAGATCTTTAATGCTCAAGGATAGGTAGGATTAATATAATAAAAAGGGGCATCCTACAAAAAAGCAATCTACAGATTCAATGAAACCCTCATCAACATTCCAACACAATTCTTCACAGATCTTGAAAGGACAATTTTCAGCTTTAAATGAAACACACACACACACACACACACACACACACACAGAGAGAGAGAGAGAGAGAGATACAGAGACAGAGACAGAAAGAGAGAGAGAGAGAGAGAGAGAGAGAGAGAGAGAGAGAGAGAGAATAGTTAAAGCAATCCTGAATAATAAAAAAAACTGATAGAGGTATGACCATCCCAAATTTGAAGTTATACTACAGAGGCATAGTAATAAAAACAACAAGGTATTAGCACAAAACCAGACATATTGATCAATGGAATTGAATTGATGAGCCATACATCAATCCACACACCTATGGAAATGGACACCTGATGTTTTATAAAAAAGCCTGAAATACACAGTGGAAAAATTACAGTATCTTCAGCAAATGGTGCTGGTCAAACTGGATGTCTGCATGTAGAAGAATGCAAATATATCTATATTTATTACCCTGCACAAAACTCAACTCCAAATGGATCACAGATTCCAACATAAAATCAAATATACTAAACCTGATAGAAGAGAAAATAGATAATAGTGTTGAAGTCATTTGCACAGGAAAAGACTTTCTGAACAGAACACCAACAGCTCAGGAACTAAGTTCACAATTAACAAATGGGACCTCATGAAAATGAAAAGCTTCTGCATGGCAAAGAATACATACCATGATTCAGACAAAGTAGCAGCCTATAAAATGGGAAAATATTTTTACCAACTCTACATCTGATAAAGGACTAATATCTAAAATATATAAAGAACTCAAAAAAACTGGGTATCAAGTTATAAATCATTTCAAAGATGGAGTACATATCTAAACAAAGCATTTTCTGAAAAAAAAATTAAATAGGTATGAATCACTTAAATAAATGTTAAACATCCTTAGTCATAAGGGAACTACAAATCAAAACTACTTTGAGATTTTATTTTACACCCATCAGAATGGCTAAGATCTATAAAACAAATAAAAGCTCATGCTTATGAGGATGGAGTAAGGAGGACACTCACATATTCCTAGTGGGACTGCAAACTTTTTTTTTTATATTATTACAGTTTGTTAACTTTGTATCCCTGCTGTATCCCACTCCCTCTTTCCCTTCCAATCCCACTCTCCCTCCCTCATCTCCTCCCTGCCCCTTTCCAAGTCCACTGATAAGGGAGGACCTCCTCCCCTTCCATCTGATACTGGTTTATCATGTGTCTTCAGGACGGGCTGCAAAATCCTCCTCTGTGGCCTAGCAAGGCTGCTCCTCCCTTGGGGGTGGAGAGGTCAAAGAGCCTGCCATTGAGTTCATGTCAGAAACAGTCACTGTTCCCCTTACTAGGGTACCCACTTGGATACTGAGCTACCATGGGCTACATCTGAGCAGAGGTTCTAGGTTATATCCATACATGGTCCTTGTTTGGAGAAACAGTCTCATAAAAGATCCCTGTGCCCAGATATATTTGGTCCTTGTGGAACTCCTATCCTCTCCAGGTCATATTAACTCCCCTTTCTTTATTATGATTCCCTGCACTCTGCCGAAGGTTTGGTTATGAGTCTTAATATCTGTCTCCTTGTTTGCTCCTACATCCAATGTACATCTTATTTGTCTTTCTAAGTGAGGATTGATCATCTAACTCCGGGTCTTCCTTCTTGTTTATCTTCTTTAGGTGTACAGGTTTCAGTATGTTTATCTTATAGGTCTATATAAGTGAGTATATACCATGTGTGTCTTTCTGCTTTTGGGATACCTCACTCAGGATGATCGTTTCTAGGTCCCAACATTTGCCTGCAAATTTCATGATTTCCTCATTTTTAATGACTGTAATCTTTTACAACCACTATGGAAATCAGTGTGGTGGATTTTAGGAAGATGGAAATTGATCTATCTCAAGATCCAGCTATAACATTCTTAAGCATACCACGAATAGGTACTTCATCCTACCACAAAGACACTTGCTCAACCATGTTCATAGTTGTTCTATTCATAATATCTAGAAACTGGAAACAACCTAAATGTCACCCAGCATTTAAATGGATAATGAAAATGTGTTACATTTACACATGTAATATTACTCAGTGTTCAGTAAAAAAAAAAAAAAAATCATGGAATCTGCAAGTATGTATGGAACTGGAAAAATCATCCTAAATGAGGTAACTCTGATGCAGAAAAACAGATATGGTATGTATTGATAACCAAGCTACAATCCATAGAACCACAGAGGTTATCTATAGAACAACGTAGTAGAGGTCACAGATAGATCTCCCTAGAAAACAAAAATAGAATGGATACTTAAGGTGGATAGGGGGACTAGAAAAGGATGATCAAGTGGGGAAGTGGAAGAGATATGACAACAAGGGAGAGCATACAAGAAGATATAGCTGAAATTAAGGGGCATTTGAAGGGTAACAGGGAAATGTATTACAGTAAAAGCTTCCTAAAATATATGCATATACAAAAGGTGTTCTAAATGAAATTTAGATTATGAAATAGATTATAAAACAAAAACCCCAATAATAGGAACAGGGACCATCTCTGACATGAACTCAGTGGCTGGCTCTTTGATCACCTCAACCTGAGGGGGGAGCAGCATTACCAGGCCACAGAGGAAGACAAAGAAGCCAGTTCTGATGAGACCTGATAGACTAGGGTCAGATGGGAGGAGAGGAGAACCTTCTGTGTAATGACTGGACTGGGACAGGGCATAGGAGAAGAAGAGGGAGGGAGGGAGGAATTAGGAGGGGTGGAAGAGGGGCTACATCTGGGACACAAAGTAAATAAACTGTAATTAATAAAAATAAAATTAAAATTAAAAAATAGAAATAAAGAGGGAGACTGAGCCCCAGTTGGACATCTCTTTTTTTTTTGACATTTTTGCACAGATTTAATTATTAATATGTTTTCTTTCTGAAGTCTCAAGTATAATTTGTGGATTTGCCTTTCTTTTTTTTTGAATTTTATTTTTTTCTTATCAGTTACATTTTATTAACTCTGTATCCCAGCCATGTCCCGATCCTTCATTCCCTCCCAGTCCCTCCCTCCCTCATCTCCACTGTGCCCTTTCCAAGTTCACTGATAGGGGGGACCTCCTCCCCATTCATCTGATCCTGTTTTATCAGGTATCTTCAGGACTGGCTGCAAAGCTCTCCTCTGTGGCCTAACAGGACTGCTCCTCCCTTGGGGGGTGGGGTGGCCAAAGAGCCAGTCATTGAGTTAGTCTGATGGGGAAAGGATAGGAGCTCCACAAGGACCAAATATATCTGGGCACAGGGTCTTTTCTGAGACTGACATTCAACCAAGGACCATGTATGGATATAACCTAGAACCTCTGCTCAGATGTAGCCTGTGGTAGCTCAGTAACCACTTGGTTTCCCATAGTGAGGGGAACAAGGACTATTTCTAACTGGACATCTCTTATCACCAAATAAAACTTCCAGTATGAGGAAGTAATTGGGAATTACATCTACTGAATTGTTGTTCAAAGTAATCTCATGGAAACCCTCAAACAACCCAAGCTGTTCCCAATATAGTTTGGTTTCCACAAACTGACAACAAAGCCCCATTAATGGATACAACACCCATACAACTCCATGAACATAGTGAAGTTCAACTGGTACCTACATAGAACCTTTACCCTTATGTGCTAGTGCCTGGTTACAGGAAGGTACACTGCAGGCTATCAAATGATAAACATAAACACCAACCTAGCTACAAACACTTTGATCTATGACTGTGTCCTGTCTACAAGATATCTTAGTGTAATGGTGGCATAAGCTGGTGGGAATAACCAATCACTATCTGATTTGAATTAAGGTCCATTCCATAAAATGAAACCTATACCCAGTACTGCTTGGGTGAGCAAGAACATGAGACAATATAGTTCAGGTACCGAGGGGAAAATCAAATAATAACGGCCTACTAAAAGAACTAGCAATAAAATAACACTTACATTACATTTTGCTATTCTCATAGATTGGTGTCTTGCTCAGTCATTGTCAGAGAAGCTTCCTCAAGCAGCAAATGAGAACAAATACAAAGACTTCCAGCCAGAGAGTATACAGAGAGAGACCTAGGAACATTAAGCTCTAAATGGGAAATCTCCATCAGATCCCTCCCCTTAAGTCTCCTCTTCCCTGTGTAAAAAGGGGAGTAAAGAGTATAAGAGCCAAAGGAGATGGAGGTCACCAAGGAAACAAGGCTCCCTAAATCAACATACGAAGTCACAGAGACTATAGAACCTTGCACAGAGCCTGCGAGGGTCTGAGGCTGATTGGGTCCTAGAGCTGAAAGGAGAAGTGGACACATGGCTCCATCCCCATTCCCTATCTCTGAAACTACCTCCAATTGATAACCAATTGTAAATGAAAATATAGTTTTCTCCAAGGGAGTCTCACTGAGGGAACAAACCACTCTTAAGAGTAGGTGAGAGAACAAAGAATTAAAAATTAGATTTTTGGGTTATTGGATTAAAGTTTAAAGCACAAGCCTAAACAAGGGCCTGACAGGTGGAGACATGTCCAGCCATCTGCAGGGAGGAACCAGCCTTACTGCATTCTTTTCCTGCCCACTAGAGATACAGTTGCTAGGAAACCAGCCCAGATAGCCCCTCTCTTCTAGCAACAGTCAAACAAATTTATTTAATGGTTTTGGCACATTCATAAAGCCAATCAGTTCAAAATGCAAGATCCCATTTTGTGTTTCAACCAATAGACGCTTGCTAGGCAGGCATTCCCCTGCTTTGGTTGTGCTGAGAGGGATTGTGACCTTTAAATCACCTTCACATCCTAAGCTCAAGGCTCTACTCTCAACCACCATGGAGATAACGTAGACCCCCTGCACAGAGGTAGCCCTTGGCAGCGCAGTCTCCAAATAGGCTCCCTAGTAAAGGGAGCAAGGGCTGTCTCTGATATGAATGCAGTGTCTGGCTCTTTGATCACCTCCTCCTGAGGAGGGAACAGCCTGACCAAGCCACAGAGGAAGACTATGAAAGACAGTCCTGATGAGACCTGATAGGCTAGGGTCAGATGGAAGGGGAGGAGATCCTCCACTATCAGTACACTGGGGAAGGAGCATGGGAGGGCAGGATTGGGAGGGTACAAAGGTGGGGCTACATCTGGGATATAAAGTAAATAAATTGTAATAAATAAAAAAATTATATTAAAAAAAGATACTCATGTGTTTTGCAATGGATTTGACTCCTGGCGGTCTTTTGAGGTCTTGGGAACTGGGCACAACATATGATGCATGTCAAACAGTAGATGACCAAAAAAATAAATAAATAAACTCAATGGCATCTTTAGAGATTTGGGGGCTGGGCGGAACCAGGTCTTTTTTTGTTTTTAATTACTTTATGTTATGCTATGCAATGTTTTGTTATGTTATGTTTATTTATTTATTTATATGCTTTGCATATTTGTTATGATTTCCAGTTTAGTGCTTGTATAGGATTTCTGAGTTTGTAATATGAGTGGCTCTCTGGCCACCTGCTGCTAAAGCATCAAGCAAACAAGCCTCTGCCAGTTCTTTCCCTGAGGCTGCCATAGTCCATCCAAAGCAAAAAAAAAAAAAAAAAAAAAAAAAAAAAACATCTGCTTTCACCTTTAAAACATTCTGGCTTTGCACTGGCTTTGCAGACAAAGGATGGCCATGTTGCTTGCTGATGATACAGATTTGAGAGCTTGAAAATAAAGTTTATTACCCAAGTCTCTAAAATAATAAAACATCTAAACTGAGGCTCAGTTGCCTGGCAGTCCTCAATTGATTAATAAACAAATCAGTGACAGTCCCAAAAGGCTCACAGACTCTGACACAAGGGCCTAAAGTATGTAAATAAATAAATAAAATCCCTGACCTTAAGACACACTTGTTCCACTATCAAAAACCCACAGAGGCCTTTATGGACTTTGCTATAAATAATAGACATTGCTGGCACCTTATTTCCTCTATTGACTGGTGAAAATACAAATTCTGACTATACCTCTTTAATGTTTCAAAAGTGAAAAGCAGGTTTTTCATTCTCTTAGAGCCAACAGGCTTCTTATAGAGAGAAGTAAACTCACAAACAGGTTTCAGTAGATAAACAAGCTCAAAACTACCATGCTATTGTAATTCACTTAAGGATTGCTTTTTACTACCCTTTTAACAGCCTAAGAATAGAAAAAATTTGCCTTTCCAATGACTACTCTCAATAATCAAGAACCCACATATATAGTATTAAAAAAGAAATAAATGGATGTAAAGATGGAAGGAGTTTTAGTAAAGAAAGTTAAAATGGTTGAATGTTTTTATATGAAACGGAAAACTAGAAAGTTTATGTAAGTTTTGAGCAAATGATTTAAGGTATGAAAGATGATACTTATAAATACCTATGATATTAAAATGTCAAAGTTTAATTCATTGGTATTAAACCTCTACTTCAACCAATGGAGTTCTCAGGAGTTATTACTTTACTCTTGGTAACAACTATAAGTGCTGGCTAGATATGAAAGCTTTACAACAATGAAGACATGGTCTTGATAACTTTTTTGATATTTAAAATATTTTTTCATGTTTGTGTTGATAACTTTCTAGGTTTTTTTTTCTGCTACAGTTCAAACAGATGGGTCTGATCAACTTCAGAAACTTATTGACTGCTTTTTCTGTTTTGAGGGTCTCAAGAGAAATTTAAACAATGATCCTTCTGACGATCTAAAATTTTATCTGTTTTTGTCAGTTTTGAAACGTTCATGTCTCAGTAGGGGAGGACATCCCTTACCAGTGGACTAGGGAAGAGAGATAAGGGAGGAAGAGGATAGAGGAGAGATAGGGTGGGACTGGGAGGAGATGGGGGACTACAACTGGGATACGAAGTGAATAAATTGTAAAAATAACAATAATGATAAAAGAAAAAATATAGCTTAAATAAAAAAAGAAAATGACAACTCACAACTGAACAAGCTTATTTCTTATTCAAAATCAAATACATAAATTTAAGATCAGGAGGAATAAATACACTGACTGCTCAGGAGAAACTTGCCAAATCAACTTACACTTTCAATTTAAAAAAAATTGTTTCTCTAATTCTTTCCCTGACACCGATACAAAAATAACACCATAAAAAGAAAGGCATTTTATACAAACCCATTGTTTTATATTAATTTTCTCAAGGACCTTACCCATGTTTGGGTCCTGTTCCCTTCATAACTTGGGGCTGAGGCTTCACATCTGCACTTTTTCCTATCAGTCTTTTCTGCTTACAGCAGGACTGGTTAAGTGACACCATGAGCCAGAACCAAAAAAATAACGTGGTAACAAACGGGTCACTTTCCTGAACTTCAACCACATATAAATTCCGTCTCATTTCTACTTCTCATCTGTTACCAAAGTTACTCTCATTACAATGTTATTTTATTTCCTGATTTTAATTCTAAAGCAAACCCATGCATGCCTGGATACTTGTTGATCAGGATTGCCCATGGCATGGAGGATCTGTTTCAGAACAACTTGAACATATATATATATATATATATAAAAGATTCATTGAAATGATTATTGCAGCTATCATTGTTGCCACAGTTAAAGCTACAACTGCAAAAGTATCCTTAACTAAGTCCATCAAACTAAAGCAACCATAAATTCCTATCTTCAAAATAAGCATCTTGAAATGATGTTTGATACTAACTGCTTCAACTACTCTAACTGGTTTCCAGGATAAAATTGCAAAGTGTGCTCTTTTACAGGAAGAACTATTCTGTTTGTCTGCTTCCTTCTCATAGTTCTGTTGTATCATTGTCAACTTTTCAAAAGGACCACAATGAACAAAGTGATGCTAATTTAGGCTGCCCCTACAGTACATCATACCTTGACAAGCTATTTACCAGTGACCACCTCCACTGATGTGTTACTTCTTTAATACAATAAAAATGGAGGAGCTTCAGTGATGCAATCTAATAAAAATATCTCTTAGAGTCTAATAGATTGGAAATTTTGCTGAACAGCACAGCAGAGTTAATAATACACCTTGAGGTCACTTAAGACTTAAAACTTATGGCCTACTGTGTACTTATCCTGTTTGTTTAACCTGCTTTTAAGAGAACAATGTAACAACAAACCTTACTTGCCTTGGATTTGCCATATAATCACCATTTACAACATAAATTAATCCACAGCTATAATCTTAAATCATATACTCTTGCATGCCTCTGGCCCAGAATTATGCATGTGTTCTAATAATCATTTGCTAAAAGAGCAAAACCAGAGGATGAACGCATTCTTGTAAAATGAATATCTATGGGGGACAAGATGGGAGTACCAGAAGAACAATGCATCTGAGGAGCAGGACAACAATTTCCAAACAGCGACCAAGAGACTGAACTCTGGGCCCTAAAACAACAGCGATCGTGTTTCCCAGGTGAGAGGAAACCCTCACGGCATGGGAATCAGTCAGGTCTACTCTCAGGTCACCCAGCCAGAACCCGGAAGAGATCCCAGTCGCACAGGCACTAGGTCGCCGGACCAGAGCCACACGCCTGTGTGTCCTGATCACCTTCCCAGGCTGAACAGCGGGTACAAAACACCAGAGACTGGGAGTTCCAGTCGAGAGAAAAACCCACAGGGAAGGAAGGCAACGGGACTGGCCACGGGTCACCCAGTCTTTACCTGGAAAAGGTTTCGCAGACAGGCGGGTACGAACCGCCATCACTGAACTGGGCTCAAGCTGAGTGCACAAACAGTTGCTGCGCGCCCAGCTCTCCAGCACAGACAGAGCTCTGTGCCCCACGCTAACAAAGACTGGAAGTTCCTGTCGGGAGAAAACCCCACAGGGAAGGAAGGAAAAGGTACTGACTTGGGTCACCCAGTTTTTACCTGGAAAAAGTCTCGCAGACTGGCAGGTATAAGCTGCCATCACTGAACTGGGCTCCAGCCACAAGCACAGAGAGATGTTGTGCACCCAGATCTCCAGCACAGACAGAGCTGTGCGCCCCAGGGCAACAGAGACTGGGAGTCCCTCTCAGGAGTAAACCCCACAGGGAAGGAAGGAAACGGGGACCCGAATTAGGTCATCCAGTATATCCCTGGAAAAGGTCCCACAGACTAGCAAGCATGTGCACACCGCCAGCCCAGAGGCCTGCTCTGTACCAACTATTCCTCACAGACAGAACTGTGTGCCCCAGGGCACCAGACACTTGGAGTACTGTCGGGAGAAATCCTCGCAGGGAACAAAGCAAAGGGGACGAACTTAGGCCACCCAGTATATCCCTGGAAAAGGTCCTACAGACTGGCCCAACCCAGGGACCTGCTGTGCACCAGATAGCTTGCTGTTACAAGGAAAGCGGTACTCACCTGCCATAGATTAAAGCTAGGGTACTGGGGCACAGAGCCCCAACCTCAGACCTACAAAAGCCTGGGATCCCTGAGATCAACCCCCAGATACTGCTCCAAGGGGCAACCAGTTATCCCTAACAAAACTGACCAAACCAAGGGACACACAGGTTACAGCAGCAAATCACTAAATTTATAGCAAGAAACCCAGAAGCGGGGCAGCTGTCTCCAGAACTTCTCAGGGTGAGAGGAGAGTCCTCTCGACTAACAAGGACCATAATTACCACTCAGCTCTCTATGCCTGAGGTGAGCTGTGGCAACTCCTGAAAATCACTGGCCATACAGTGACCATACCCAAAAAGCTGAGGAGGCTACCTTCAGGAAAAACCATCTTCCTGCCAAGGGGATTCTCTCCACCACAGGACTCCAGGAACCACCAGAAACTAACTCCAAACACCTAAGATAGCCCAATGGGTAGGGGCCAGCATAAAAGCTCAACCAACAAAAGCAAGAGCAATATGGCATCTCCAGAACCCAGTTATCTAGGAGCAAATAGCCCTGGACACCCCAGCATAATTGAAATTCAAGAAGATGACCTAACATCTGTGCTCATGAAGAGGAAAACTGAGGAAACAAATAAAATGAGTAAAGACTTAGAGGAAGATAAACTCAAACAGATTATGGCCATCAGTAAAGAAATACAGGAAGATAAAAACAGATTATGGCCATCTGTAAAGAAATAGAAAAAGATGAAGAAAAGCAGATTATGGCCATCCTTGAAGAAATACAGGAAGTTGCAGCCAAACAGTTTGTGGCCTTTAGAGAGGAAATACTTTAATCACTGAAAGAAATAAAAGAATCAGAGGATTGTTCAAACAAATAGCTGAAGGACTTGAAAGAAAAACAAGAAATACAGTCAGACAGGTGAAAGAACTCAACAAAATGGCTCAAGACCTGAAGATAGAATTGGAAAAATGAAAGAAAACACAAGTGGAGAAAACTGTGGAGAGAAAGAACTTAGGGAAGAAAACAGGAACTACAGAGGTAAGCATAACCAATAGACTACAAGAGGTAGAAGAAAGAATCTCAGGTGTGGAAGATACAATGGAAGAAATAGATGTATCTGTCAAAGAAAATGTTAAATCTAAAAAATTCCTGACACAGATCATCCAAGAAATTCAAGACAACATAAAAAGACAAAACCTAAGAATAACAGGAATAGAGGAAAAAGAAGATTCCCTCCTTCAAGGCCCAGAAAATATCTGCAACAAAATCATTGAAGAAAATTTCCCCAACTTAAAGGAGAGGCCAATAAGAATACGAGAGGCCTACAGAACACCTAGTAAATTAGACCAGAAAAGAAAATCCTCCCGCCACATAATAATCAAAACAGTAAGTATACAGAACAAACAAAAAATATTAAAAGCTGCAAGGGAAAAAGGCCAAGTAACATATAATGGCAAACCCATCAGAATCAAACCTGACTTCTCAACAGAGACTATGAAAGCCAGAAGGGCCTGGACGGATATCATGCAGGCCATAAGAGAACACAGATGTCAGCCCAGTCTACTATACCCAGCAAAATTCTCAGTCCTCATAGATGGAGAAAACAAGATATTCAATGACAAAAACAAATTCCAACAATACCTACACACAAATCCAGCGTTACAGAAGAGACTAAAAAGAAAAACACAACCCAAGAAAACTAGCTACATTCAAGAAAACACAGGAAATAATTAACTTCACTACAGTAAAACAAAAAGCAACCAAGCACACAAACTTATGACCACAGCCAACATTAAAGGATCTAAGGATCAAAGGATCTAACAGCCACTGGTCATTAATTTCTCTCAACATCCATGGACTCAATTCTACAATAAAAATAAACAGACTAACAGAATGTATGCATAAACAAGATCCAGCAATCTGTTGCATAAAAGAAACACACATAAGTCACAAAGATAGACATTACCTGAGGATAAAGGGTTGGAAGACGGCTTTCCAAGCAAATGGACCCAAGAAGCAAGCAGAAGTAGCCATTCTAAAATCTGATAAAATAGACTTTCAACCAAAATTAATAAAAAGAGATGGGGAAGGATACTTCATACTCATCAAGGGAAAATTCCACCAGGAAGACACCACAATCCTGAATATCTATGCCCTAAATACAACAACACCCACATTTGTAAAAGAAACATTGATAAAATTTAAACCACTCATAGATCCCCACACATTAATAGTGGCAGACTTCAACACCCCAACTCAACAAAGGACATGCCAACAATACAGAAATAAAACAAAGAAACTATAACTCTAACAGAGGTCATGAATCAAATGGACCTCACAGACATTTACAGAACCTTACACCCAAACATAAAAGAATTTACCTTCTCAGCACCTCATGGAACCTTCGCCAAAATAGACCATATATAGTTGTTCACAAAGCAAGCCTCAACAGATACAAGAAGACTGAAATAATCCCTTGTATCCTGTTTGATCACCATGAAATAAAGCTGGACCTCAATAACAACAGAAATAGCAAAAAGCCTACACACACATGGAAACTAAACAACTTGCTACTAAATGACAGCTGGATCAGGGAAGAAATAAAGAAAGAAATTAAAGTCTTCCTAGAATTCAATGAAAATGAAGACACAACATACCCAAACTTGTGGGACACAGTGAATGCAGTGCTAAGAGGAAAGTTCATAGCACTAAGTGCCTTCAAGAAGAAATTCGAGACAGCTCATTCAAGCAACTTAATGGCCCACTGAAAAACCCTAGAAAAAGAAGAAGCAGACACACCAAAAAGGAGTAAGCGGCTGGAAATAATCAAACTCAGGGCTGAAATCAATCAATTAGAAACAAATAAAACAATTCAAAGAATCAATGAAACCAAGAGCTGATCTAAAGAACTGAAAAGCAGCAAACCAAGTAATCCAATTAAAAAATGAGGAACAGAGCTAAACAGAGAATTCTCTGTAGAGAAATATTGAATGGCAGAGAAACACTTAAAGAAATGCTCAGCGTCATTAGCCATTAGGGAAATGCAAATCAAAATGACCCTGAGATTTCACCTTACACCCGTCAGAATGGCCAAGATAAAAAACTCAAGTGATAACACATGCTGGAAAGGTTGTGGAGAAAGGGAAACCCTCCTCCACTGTTGGTGGGAATGTAAACTTGCACAAGCACTCTGGAAGTCAATCTGGCGCTTTCTCAGACAACTAAGAATAGTGCTTCCTTAAGATAAAACAGGGTCAAATGAAAGGGGAGGAGGTCCTCCCCTATCAGTGGACTTGGAAAGGGGCAGGGAGGAGACCAGGGAGGGAGTGTGGGTTTGGGGAGGGAATGAGGGAGCGGGATACAGCTGGGACACAGAGTTAACAAAATGTAACTAAAAAGAAAAATAAAATTAAAAAAAAAAAGAAAAAAAATAAATCTGCATTTAAAATTGAAAAAAAGAGAGGAGTAAATAACTTTGCCATGTTTCATAATTTTAAAAAATCAAGTGTTCAGCCTTTTTACATTAAATATCAATTACTAACCACTTCTCTATCAATTAATAAAAAAAAAAAGAAACTCAAAAAAAAAAAAAAAGATACAGCCATATATCCAAAAGAGGCTCTAGTACATAATAAGGACATTTGCTCAACCATGTTTGTAGCAGCTTTATTTTTAATAGCCAGAAGCTGGAAACAGCCCATATGCCCCTCAACTGAAGAATGGATGCAGAAATTGTGGTACATCTTCACAATGGAATATTACTCAGCAATGAAAAATAAGGAAATCATGAAATTTGCAGGTAAATGGTGGGACCTAGAAGGGATCATCTTGAGTGAGCTGTCCCAGAAGCAGAAAGACACACACGGTATATACTCATTCATATAGACACGTAATATAGGATAAACCTACTAAAATCTGTACATCTAAGGAAACTAATCAAGAGAGAGGATGCTGACTAAAATGCTCAATCCCCATCCCAATAGGCAAAGAGGAAGGACATCAGAAGAAGAAGAAAACAGGAAACAAGCTAGGAACCTGTCACAGAGGGCCTCTGAAAGGCTCTGCCCTGCAGACTATCAAAGCAGATACTGAGACTTATGGCCAACTGTTGGGCAGAGTGCATGGAATCTTATGTAAGAAGTGGGAAATAGTAAGATCTGGAGAAGGACAGGAACTCCACAAGGAGAGCAACAGAACCAGAAAATTTGAACACAGGGGTCTTCCCAGACATTCATACTCCAAGCACGTATCATGCATGTAGATAACCTAGAACCCCTGCACAGATGTAGCCCATGGCAGTTTAGTGTCCAAGTGGGTTACATAGTAATGGGAAGAGGGACTGCCTCTGACATGAAGTGATTGATTGGCCTGTTCTTTGATGACCTTCCCCTGAGGGGTGAGCAGCCTTACCAGGCCACAGAAAATGATAATGCAGCCACTCCTAATGAGATCTGATAGACTAAGATCAGAAGGAAGGAGAGGAGGACCTCCCCTATCACTGGATTGGGGAGGGGCATGCGTGAAAAAGTGGGAGGGAGGATGGGATTTGGACGGGAGGAGGGAAGGGCTTATGGGGGGATACAAAGTGAATAAAGTGTAATTAATAAAAAAATTGAAAATAATAAAAATAAAAAAGTATATCTACCATAAATTGAACGCCACATTCAGATATTGCTTGAGAAACAATGATGTTTATAATACTGTTTGCTACCTAGGTCTGTTGGAGTCTGGACTTAATTTCTTTTAAAAATTTTTTTAAAGATTTCTGTACAGAATCATCATTCCTTCTCCATGCGATACTTTCTGTGTTGTTCAATAAACATAGAGCAAAAGCCCTTTGATAGGGACAAGCACACACAGAGAAACACAGACACAGGAGCAGTTTCACAGGACAACATTCAAGCAGGCACAGATTCACACGCATACAACAGAAAAAACAAAGAAAAACCAACTTCACAACTGCACAAAACAAATGGGAAAGAGAAGGAAGGATGGAAATAATGAACAATGAAAGAGCTCCAATGACAAAAAGGGGCAAAGAAACCCTAATGAGTGTCCAAGCAGTAAAAAAAATAAAATTACCTGTGCTATTAAATATCTAACTTGAGTTTAAAGGAACATAATATATTCAGACTTTAACCTTTTATCTGACACTTTCTCTGGTAGTAAAGATCTAGTATTAGTATTGCAGTAAGAACAGCTGAAGCGTACTAGTCAGGGTGATATTTTAAAACACAAGATGATTTTTAATTAAAAGTAACATAAGCCTATTAAAATATAAATACATAAATGAACAAATACAGCAAAAGAAATGACAACAATTACCAATAGGCCTGCATATGAATTCTTTCCATATTTTTAAAATTCTTTAATATCTGATTTCGTGTTTTCTCTTTTTTTAAATATAAGTATAGAACTGACATGGAGTTTTATGGAGGAGTCTTATTATATTGCTCAGGGCATTGTCAAACTTTCTGGCTCAGATCATTCATTTTCCTATCTTAGCTTTCTAAGGTACTTGGACTGAAGACATGACATTCAAGACTGTGCCTATGATGTGTAGAAAGCATTTACAGAGCTGTACAAGCACAACTGTGTTTTCATTACTGCCCATCCATACTAGTCTCCACAGAATTGCAAAGCCAGATTCTGATCCAGATTGTTCATTACATTTCTTTGATTTTGGAGAATTATTCACATTAGCCACTCTTCTTCTTCTTAATGACAGAACAAGTACCCAGGGGACAGATGAAAAGTTCAGATTTAAAGTATCATCCAGGAGTGAGAATTAATAGAATTTGATAGAAGATGAAACAGAAAAAGCCAAAAATTTACAGTCAGTACCTCCAGTCTGAGCAAGTCATTTATCTCTTTCAGGTTCTTTGCATCTTTTAGTAAAATAAGTGAACGTAAGTAATTTAAAAGGAACCTTACCAATACTTGTTTGTTTTAGATTTTTCCTTTTATATTTTTTTTAAGATTTATTTATTTATCATGTATACAGCATTGTGCATAGAGGCATGTGCATACATGCCTCTATGCCAGAAGAGGGCACCAGATCTCATTATAGACAGTTAGGAGTCACCATGTGGGTGCTGGGAATTGAACTCAGGACCTCTGGAAGAGCAGGCAGTGCTCTTAACCTCTGAGCCGTTTCTCCAGCCCTGAGCCTTACCAATTCTAATATTCTATGACTTGATATTTCTTTGGCAAAAATAGTTTTTAAAACTGTGTAAAGGTAAAAGAAAAAAAAAAAGACTTCTGTTTTCACTAGTAACAAAATTCAGGAATCTTAGCCAATAGTGACATTTTAAGTTTTTACTGGTGGAAACCTACTATATTTCCCTCCATGCTTCCCACCAAAATGTTGTGGTTTTTTTTTTTTTTTTGAAATGGGATCTTATCCTATTGTTCAGGCTGGTCCCCAAATTCTAAATATAGGCAATCCTACTGTCTCATCCACTGAAGTTACCAGGACTACAAATACATAGCACTGTGCCTACCCAGAATGTTCTAGAGCTACCATTTTTGGTCAATAGCATAACAATAAAAAATAATTGCTTGCCTTTGAACTTAGAGTGAACCATAGAAAAGTATATAGATGTTGTTGGGTATCCTGGCTGATTTTTCAGAAAGGAGAATAAAAATAGGAGTTTGGCTTTGGGATTAAAGCTCAAGAATATGATCTTTCTTATTTAGGGTTTTCCCATCCTTGTGCATTGAAAGTGCATACTCCTCTTCCTTCTTTCTACTGTATTAGCTGATGCTTATAATTTGCTAACAGCTCTCTGTGGCCAAGAAAATGTTCTAGGTAGATGGGAAACAATAAAATATGTGTTTGTAAAGTTTACGTCCAGAAAGAAATTATTAAATTGTTACAAAGAATTACTCTACTAAGGAATTATATTCCGAATATAAATAGAATTTACACAACTAAAACATAAGTTAAAAAATAAAAAAAAAATTCAGTAGGGACTGCAGTGATGCGTAAACTTTCTTACAAACACTCTTGCCACCTACTGGCTTGAAAAAGAATGCACCCTAGGGAGTGAAGAAAATGCCAGAACATTATAAAATGCTTGAGATTATTGGAATCTGAGGGGAAAAAAATTAAGCAGTGAGGAATTACTGTTTCAAAGAATGGAGAAGAAAAGAGAGGAAATGTAGAGAAGAAAAGAAGTGAAGAAGAAGGAAGGAAAAAAGAAGGAGGGAAAGCTGACTCTGTACAGATAATAAGGGACATGATTAAAGCAACGTGATTAGCATGTTAGAAAAGATCCTTCTGAGGTTTTAATTTCTGATCTGAAATGGTTAAACATAAGTCAAGTAAAGTAGATTGCTCATGTGATGCTTGTAGTTAGTACAAAGTAGGCACTTAATTCCAGAACTTCAGATTTCTAGTCCTTCCTTTTCATGCCCAAAGCATGACTTCAATTTCATATTGTTTTACATTTCCTCTGTTCCTTATTACAACCAAAAGGAAGGCCACAAATGTTCCTCAAATCTTAGTCATTACTAAAGCATGTAGTTGAACAAAACATAACTTTCTCTAGGCTTTTATTTTCTTCACAAATACATTTTTCAGTAAACACACACACACAGAGAAGAGAGAGAAGGGATTGCAAAAATCTTCACAGAATATCAGAATTAAAAACAGATGTGCATTCCATTGATCTTCCAAATATAAGGACTCTAATCTCTACATAGCCTAAGAGCTATGTAATGTACTCTCAGTCATTTCTGCACTGAAGCAGCTGAGCAGTGCCTGAGTTTCCCTCCTCTTGCTCTAGAACAGAGCTTTCTCCACCTTGTACTCATTCTGCAAATGAAGAAAACGTCAAATAATCATAACATGGACAATACATTGAAGCAATAAAAAGTGGTTTAAAAAATGTCCCAAGCCCCTGGAACATACCTCTTTCTTCTCACTAGCATTTCTTCCTCCCATGTTAGCACTTTTCATTGTTGGCCCCCTGCTTACCAAAACCTTGTGCCTGCTGTTAAAACGCTTACCAGGACTGTCAGGCTGCATGATGGCCATCACAAAGGTGTGAGGAAAGAGCATGGCTCCACCTTTCCTCATGCCCTGAAGTTGTACAGTGTTGCCCTCAAACGTGACACCATGTACGTCAGTCTCTGTGCCCAGGCCAAGCAGGTGCCAGGCCACTGTATCACCTTTGCACATGTCCAGCCTGGGCAGGTTAGAGAACAGAAAGCCATTAATAGCTGGAAAACAAAAACACAAGACAAAAGATAGAGAGATGAGATCAGACTACTCAGATCATTGTCAGCAGCATATCAACCCTTTACTTTGGTTTCACATAATCAGAAATTCCAGACCATCCTAAACTCCTGTTTCCTGTTATGGTAGTCAAGTTCTACTCATACAACTTCTTTGGGATGTGAGTACAACTAGCTTCTTTGGTTTCATCTTTCCTCTCCTTTACCACACTGAAAACAATTAACTATTTGCTACTACTTCAACTCACCTTAAACTCTCCTGTTTACCCTTGTTTTCCAACTTTTCTTCTATGCTACACTTTCTAATTTTCTTGCAATGTCTTTGATTGTTCTTTCTCCTCAGTGTTCTAATTCTACAACCCTCTAAAATGTGTGTTTCCCAAAATTTCAAATTCAAGTAACTCCTCCTCTTCATTTTCACTGGTAATATGGAAGACATTTACTCACCTAGAACTCTTATGAAAAAGCCTCCTTCCAGATACCCCTACCTAAAGTATTTACACACACATACCCCAACACCATTATCTTAGAAGATTCATCTCTGTATCTTTAAAGTGGTAAACCTATTTTACTCACAGTGTATATATTGAGTTTTTACATGCTTTCCTCTCAACCCTAGAACAGAATTCAATTCTTGACTCTCCATAATCTGCTTATCTTCTAGTCATCTATTAGGTCCTAACTCAAACAGCATCACCCTTTAATGAAGCAGATATCTCTCTCTCTCTCCCTCTCTCCTTCTATCTCTTTCTATTTCTCACTCTATCTCTTTCTCTCTCCCTCTCTTTCTTTCTCCCTCTCTGTCTGTCTCTGTCTCTCTGTCTCTGTCACTCTCTCTCTCTCTCTCACTTTTCTCTATCTCTATTACTGCCTATTATTAAGAGTTGAACAAATTCAAAGTGGAATGACATGGCTCATGAGAGTATCTTACTTTTCTCATAATCATGGACTACCTTGGGAAGGAAAACAAGGATAAATAAGGCAACAGGTAAATTTTTATGTCCTCTTACTATTTGCCCCCAAATATAGGGAAACCTTTCTGTGCTCCCATGTACCAATCCCATGTGTTCTGATGACAACACTGATAACCCCAGGACTGCTTCCCCTACCTCTACTATCATTGTTGTAACCCTATTCAGTCTTCAACTCCAGCTTAAGCATCCCCTTCTTCAGTGAATCATCTAAATGTATTGTTCCTTATTAATGCTTTTTTTTGAACTTAAAAGGCTCATCTACACATTTAGTAGCCTGCCTGAATTGTTCTATAATTATTTTCATGGGTGTTAGTCACATCTCATTGAAATTTTATGTGTGCTCAGTGAAATCTGGGGACTATTTTTTCACTCATTCTTTCATCCACCTGTCCATTGATTAGGTAGTTCAGTAATTCAATTTACACTTACTATGTCTTAGACCCTAATAATTAAATAACTTAGACAATACATAGAAAATCAACATACTCTAGAAGAAGTGAAGAGCTATGTATAAATAATTACAATGTTGAAGAATATATGGAACATATGTTCTTAAAATTACTAAAGTGCAATGATATGTAGAAAAGAAAACCACCACCCTGGATTTGAGTGGTCAGAAGTAGAAACATTGGTGAGGTACTTTTGAGTAGAATCTTAGAAAATGGGCATAATTTCCAAAGGCTGAAGGCATACATGTAAGAATGTATATTTCAGTCAAATGGCATAACAATGCAAAAATATGAAACAAGTATAAATTATGGTTGGGGGAAGAAAAATGGCCACACCTTGCTGAAGTACGAGAAATGGCAGAAAGGTAGAGGAAGACAAGACTAGATGGAGGTTGGAGCTGTAGCTCAGTGATAGAACATTTGCCCAGCAGGCAAAAGGATGATGGACTCTATTACTAGAACAACAAAGAAAAAGCATGAAAGAACATCATCCCAGCTTACTCTGTCACACCCTGTAGAATATCACTTGTACACAATTTTCATCTCCCAACACTATGTTCGAGTGCCTCTCATGCTGTGTAATACAAATCATGTCATAAGAAGTCAGTGTAAGAACAGCTGCTGTTGAATTGTGGTGACAATCTCAATAATATCGAGCTCTTGTTGCTCTTCCAAGGACCTGAGTTCAATTCTCAGTAACCACAATAGTGGATCACAAACACCTCCAGCTCCATGTGATTGGACAGCCTTTTCTAGCCTCTATGTATATCTACACACATGCAGCAGAGAGAGAGAAGGGGTGGGGAAGAAAGACAGTAGTAATAAATTAAAAAAAAAAAAAAACAGAACTGTTGTTGCATGCTGTATTCCTCAATCTAGCTTCTCAATTAGACAGAGATGATCAATGAGCTGAATGTTTTTAGAAATTGCTTATGAGAATGGTTAGAGTTACATTTCCCTTGAGGCCTTAAAGTTATAGTCAAAAGCAAAACTATACCCCATACCATGCATTTGATTGGAGTCTTGGAATCCCTCTACATCCTCTGAGAGCAGGCGGGAATCCAACATACCAGCTGCTTGATTAGCATTGTTGTACCAGCTCTTGTTCTCATCAAACACAGTGAAGAGGAGAAAAAATTCCTTATCCACTCCTTTCTGTAGTCCCAGTGGGAAAAATAGAGGGAGGAATAACAATAGTTTCAACAATTCAATATTACGTAGTTGTAGACCCAAAGATTCCTAATTCTTTCTCATTTTCCTGTTCAGATTCAGAGCCAGGCCCATAACTCATGATCAGAGCTACAGTTGTTGCTAGTCAGGCTTTCATCAGGAAAACTTAAAATCGTAGAGGATATAGGGTCAGAGTAGAGGAACAAGACAAGAGGCTGGTAATGTATGAAAGGAAGCAGAGAAGAAGCACTGGGGGTGGATTAAGGAAACAAAAGAAAGTCACCTGGGTAAAGGATTGAAGGGAAAGTAGCCACAGAAGCAGTGAGGGTTTATGAAGAAAAATTAGGAAATACAACTAGACATTTATTACAATTACTTATTATTTTTACAGCTAATGCTTACTGGGTGCATACTATATGCCAGACTCTATAGTAAGCACTTTATGTGTATTAATTTTATGATTCTTTAAAGAAATCAAAAAATGACTTCTTCCTTTGTTAACCTTTTCTTTACAGATGAGGAAGTTGAGTTAAAGAGAATTTAAGTAATTTGCCCAAGGTTACACAGTTAGAAATGATGGGCTAAATTTAAAATAAAAGTAGCAAACAAATATTAAAGCAGGTTTATGGATTAGGAACAATTTTATGGGTCACTGAGGTAGGAAGGAGAATAATGATTGAAGGTCAGGAAAAAGAAGAATCAAAAGCTATAGAAGATGTGTGTTTATATGTAAAATAATATATACATAAGAACAGGAGGTCACCAACTATTAACTTATGATATAATTGATTTATCTTTCTTTTATCCCCTTACCTCCAGGATCCAGCCCCATTCTTGACACATACCTAGAAACTCAGATTTATTTCTCTTCAGCAAGTCTTCCTACCCAGACTCCCCAGAAATACCTGCTTGCCATCTGCACCCAAAGCCCCAGCCTTGCACACCAGCAGAGGGCCCACCAGGCCAGAATTTGTATCTCTTGCAGGATCTGCAGCAGAGAAGTACATCCAGGTCAGGCAAGCAGGATCTTGAGCAGTGGGCCCAGCATGAGGAGGAACTGTCCAGCGGTATTTTACTTTTTCTAATGGCTTGGCTACTTTGGGATGAGATGTACCTACAAGGAAATAGGAAGTCATTATTCACTTTGGCTAGAGGATGATTAGAGCAAAGAATATAATAAAAATTATAAACTATAGATGTCTATAAATTACAGACATTTTAGGGCAACAGTGACGGCAGTAATGAAATCTGATACTGAGAATATTCCTGGCTAAGGAACATGCAATAATAGAATTAATAATCAAGAGCCCACAGTTTGCTTTCTGGCTCTTCCACTAGTTGTTACAAAAACTGAGTCAGTACATGATAAACTTTCAGTTTTCTTAAATCATATGACCTCAATACTGATAGAGATTTCAATACCTCTTGGGAATATTCCTTCTTGGAAAACGTACATTAATTTACTCTTATATACTACCTCTGCTTAAGACACTTCAGTGAAGGGGAGACTTACTACCTGGCCATTTAATCTCTGAATAGCTCTGATTATGACCATTTTTCTACTTAATATATATGTGTGTATGTGAGGGTATACATATGTCATAGATGTATATGTGTACATGAAGTTTACTTATGCTGTAACTTCTTTTGAATCATTTATTAATTTTTACAGTTCTGGAGAATAAATGTGGGGCTTGATTCATGCTAGACAAGAGCTCTACCACTTAAGTGCAGCCTGTCTTAAGGCTGTAACTGTAAATAGACACACAACACCGTCAAACAATGCACAGAAGTATTTTTCATATTTTTTTTATTTTTCAGCATACTGGTAACCAAAGAAGTATAAATGAAAGTACCTAAATATTTTTGACTTATCAAATAAGCAAATATTTTATAAATTTTCATCACTGCATTGAAAATGGTTGAGATGGGGCCTATCCCTTTCACCAACCTATAAAGAGAATTTAAACTTCAAAAAGAAATGGCAGAGTGAATGGAATTTTATGTAAGATGTGGGAAATAGTAAGAGCTGGAGAGGACAGGAACTCCACAAGGAGAGCAACAGAACAAGATAATTTGAACACAGGGAACTTCCCAGAGACTCATACTCCAACCAAGGACTATTCATGGAGATAACCTAGAACCCCTGCACAGATGTAGCCCATGGCAGTTCAGTGTCCAAGTGGGTTACATAGT
Organism: Psammomys obesus; assembly: GCF_907164565.1. Classification (NCBI taxonomy): domain Eukaryota; kingdom Metazoa; phylum Chordata; class Mammalia; order Rodentia; family Muridae; genus Psammomys; species Psammomys obesus. The sequence goes on from NW_026589447.1 coordinate 5,312,452, forward strand.
AATGGGAAGAGGGACTGCCTCTGACATAATCTGATTGGCCTGCTCTTTGATCACCTCCCCCTGAGAGGGGAGCAGCCCTACCAGGCCACGGTAGAGGATAATTCGGCCACTTTTGATGAGAACTGATAGACTAAGATCAGAAAGGAGAGGAGAACCTCCCCTATCAGTGGACTTGGGGAGTGGCATGCATGCAGAAAGGGGAGGGAGGATGGGATCGGGAGGGGAGGAGGGAGGGGCTTATGGGGGTATACAAAATGAATAAAGTGTAATTAATAAAAAATTAAAAAACAAAAAAAACAGAAAAAAGAAATGGCTCTTTTTGAAAATAATATTTTCAAAATGCATCAAAAATCTTAAAAACTTTATTCATAGAAACAAAGTAAGATGTATAGTAATTACTGAAAATGTTAAAATAAAGTAATCAAATGCAAATCAAAACAATGAGTTACATTGATATTGCTAACAAGATTCTCATTTAAAAAAATATAAATAAATAAAAGATTGTCTAGTACAAGTGAAGTTGTAAAGAAATAGACCCTTTCAGGTACTGTTGCTGTAACTACAAGTTAATCAGACTATAAATCTATCCAAAAAACAATATGGAAATAGGTGATAAAAATTTCAATGTGCATATCCTCTGACAAACTAGTTTTATATCTTAAAAATACATTCTCTGACAAACTAATTTTATATCTTAAAAATACATCTTGATGAAACAATCATAATAATCTTACAAGCAACAGGCAAAGTACCTTGGTAGTATAACATGTAGCAAAGAGATAAATTTTATGTTATGAACTCATTTTTTCTTATTCATTCATCATTTGTAATTCCTTAAATTTTCATAAACAGAAGACTTTAGAGAATACTACAATGGATGTGACATAAAAAGAGGGAGTTAGTAAGAGAAATGGGAGTAGTAGGAGAAGAGGCATCTTAGGAGGTGCATATGATCAAAACATATTATACAAAATATGAAAATACCATTATGAAATTCAGTTTTTACAATAAAAACAAAAGAAATATTAAAAATGGCACAATTATGATCCTACCATATATACTCAATGTCTATTTATAAAGTGTTGTCTTCTTTAATGTATTTAGGTCTACTGAGGGGTATAGCTCAGTGGCAGAACATTTGCTTAGCATGTGTGAGGTCCTAGGTTTTATACTTAGCCACCACAAAGGGATAAAAGTCTCTATTTGTGCATATTGTATATCTACATGCATTTACACAGGTTTTTACTTTTTTGTTTCCTTTTGATAAATCATTTAAAATAAAATTTAAACCACCACAACCTCACACTTGAAAATATATCATTAAGAATCTCTGATAGTGCTGGGCCAATGGCTCAGCAGTTAAGATGTTCATGTAGAACACCTGAGTTCAGTTCCCAGAAAACCCTTCAGGTTGCTTACAATTCACTCCAGCTCCAGGGAGACTGGACACATCTAGCCTCCGAGGGCATATGAATCCATGTGCACATACACAAACATAGAGGTGTATAATTAAAAATAATAAAACAGCTAACTACCAGGGCCCCTGTAGCCACCTCATGTACTACTAACCTAAATAGGCTACCACTGCTCTTCCTTCTTGCTTTCTTCCATTCAAGTCACCAAGTCCTAAGGCTGCTTGCCAGGAACAGCTACTTCCTCTCAGCCTGAATCCCACTCCCTGGCACTCACCAGATCCCAGCTCAATACCCAACAGAGATCCTCCAATTAGCACACATGATCCAGAATCCCAGAGCCCTGTCAGCTGCCTTACTCGGACCCTCTAGTTTTCCTGAGGCCTTAAAACTCAGGATCAATCCACACTGCCAAGGAAAACTTGCTCAAGATTCTTTAACCAAACCTAGAGAGAGTTGTATTCCCAAAGATCACTTAAACAGGAAATCAAGATCCAACCCTACTAGGAATTATCCTTGTCCAGAAAACATTGTAAAAACCTCTTTGAAATAACAAAAATAAGTTGAACAAAAACAAAAGAAAAAAAATAACCAACACAGTAACCTCAGATGTGCACATTCTAATGCAGAAACAAAAACAAGACACACACACACACACACACACACACACAAAAAAACAAAATTACATGCTATCTCCAAAACACAAATCCCACAGCAATAACTCCTGTTTAAAATAAATGTAGATGCTTTCAGACAAAGAATTCAAAAGAATGATTATCAGAATGGTAAACAACTCAAAGAAGACAAAAGGAAAGAGGTGCCTGTATTAAGAAAGTTAATCTAAGACATAAAAATAGTTCACAATTTTAAAGAAAACCCAAACTGAAAATATGCTGGAAATAAAAAAAAAATTCAAAAATCCAATTAAACATGTTAATGGAAAGCCTCACCAACAAAATGTATCATGCCAAAAACGGACTTAGTGACAGATAGCAGACAAAGCAGAAGAATTGGATCATTTAGCAAAAATCAATGAGACTTTATAAAATACATATGAATGGAACATGGAAGAGCTTTGAGATGCCAGGGAAAGACCTAGCCTCCAAATATGGGCAGAGAAGGAGAATACCACACTGAAGGCATAGAGAATATATTTAGCAAAATCATAGAAGAAAACTGCCCAACCAAGACAAAGAGATGTCCATCTAGGTACAAAAGGCCTAAAAGCAACAAACAGACAAGAATACACATATTATAGTTAAAGATTAAAAATGGAAGATAAAGAAAAGGTGTTGATTATAGTTAAAAGATTAAAAACAGATGATAAAGAAAGGGTATTGAACCAGGCATGGTGCTGAATGCCTGTAATCCCAGCACTCTGGGAGGCAGAAGCAGGCAGATATCTGTGAGTATGAGGCCAGCTTGGTCTACAAAGAAAGTCCAGGACAGCCAAGGCTACCCAGAGAAACCTTGTCTCAAAAACAAACAAACAAACAAACAAACAAACAAACAAACAAAAAACAAAAACAAAAAAAACCACTGAAAGATGCAAGAAAGAAAAACAAGTCACATTTAAAGGCATGTTTATTAAAACAACAGTTAGTTTTTAACAGAAACATTTCAAACCAGAAAGGCCTAGAAAATATACTCAAACTCTTGAATGATCACAACTGTCAACACAAATTATTATACCCAGAAATACTATTAAATTAAAGAAGAAACAAAATTTTCCATGGCAAAATCAAAATTAAGGAATTTATGACTGGAATGCTAGCTCTAGAGAGGATATTAGAACAACATTTCAATTTGAAAAAAAGAATAAACACAACCTCAGAAGTCATAAGAAACAAATAAGCAATGCCAGGGCAGGTAATCAAAAGAAATCTAAGAAAATACCACCAAATCAACAAAATGAATTAACACACATCATTCAATAATAACGGAAGATTATTGATCTCAATTGTATACTCAAAAGACACAGACTAACAAACTGTATTAGAATAGAGGATTCATCTTTTTGTTACCTTCAAAAAATACACCTCACCATCAAAGACGAACACTTCCTTAAGGCAAAGGGGTTTTTAAAAATGTTTTCCAAGCAAACAAAACTGAAAAACAACCAGGTGTAGCTATTCTAATGTCTAAAGAAACTAGTCAGAGATGTAAGGAGGATACCTCAGGGTCCTTATAGCAAAATTCTATCAGTAGGTAATTACAATCACAAAATACACAGACCGAATACACGGGTACATGATTTCATAAAAGAACCAATTATTAGAATTAAAACATGGATTCACCACAGCATAGTAATAGTGGGTAAATTTAATATCTGACTCTCACCAATAGATAGATCATCCAAAAATAAACTAAACAGAGATATGTTGGAGCTAAATTACATAATAAAAGAAAAATCAAATAGACCTAACAGAAACCTACAGAAAATTCCACTTAATACATTCTTCTCAGCAGCCTATGGAATGTTCTCAATAATAGAGTGCGTACAAGGACACAAAGCAAGACTCAACAAATATTGGAAGTATTTGTAAAATATCGTATTTTACATTCTACCTGACCATAAAATAGAACTAGATATCAACAGCCAAAATAATGACAGAAAGTATCAAAACTCTCGGGAACTAAACATTACACAATTGAATGATAACTGGATCAAGGATGAAGCCAGGAACAAAAATTTTAAAATTCTTAGAAGTGTTGGAGAGATGGCTCAGAGGTTATGTGTACTTGCTGCTCTTGCAGAGGTCGTGAATTGCTTCCTAGCATCCACATTGCAGCTCACAACTGCCCATAGCCCAGTTCCCATAAGCTCTAGTTCTGACTTTTATGTACATAGACATGTACTTGTACACATCAAAATAGGCAAACCACTCACGTACATAAAATTTAAAATAAACTATTTTTTAATTTTTACTTTTTATATTAATTACAGTTTATTCACTTTGTATCACACTTGTAGCTCCTCCCTCATTCCCTCCCAATCCCATTCCCCTTCCTTTATGTCCTCCCATGCCCCTCTCCAAGTCCACTGATATGGGAGGTCCTCCTCCCCTTCCATGTGACCCTAGCCTACATGTCTCATCAAGACTGGCTGCATTGTCCTCCTCTGTGGCCTGGCAAGGCTGCTCCCCCCACAGTGGGAGGTTATCAAAGAGCCAGCCACAGACCTGTTTAAAAAAAAAAAAACTTCAAGTCTCTGAAGAAAAAAAAAAATTAAAGAAGATATCAGAAAATGGAAAGATCTCCCATACTCATGGATGGGGAGGATTAACATGGTGAAAATCGCCATCCTGACAAAAGCAATCTACAGATTCAATGCAATTCCCATCAATATACCAACACAATTCTTTACAGACTTTGAAAGAAAAATTCTCAACTTCATATGAAAAAAAAAAAAAACACAATTGAAAAACAAGAGCAAATAACACCCCTCAAAAAAGTATATGGAAAGAGGTAATAAAAATGAAGACTGAATTAATGAAATATAAATGAAAAATTCAATACAATAAATCAATGAAACCCCCTCATCCCCAAGGCACCTTGCTGAATTCCTGACCTCTACGCATGTATAAAGAGTCAAAGCAAATATCAACAAATGGCAGATAAACATGTTTGTTTGTCTTTCTGGGACTGGGTTGTCTCACTTATTTACCACTCTATCCATTTACATGAAATTTTCATTTCTTTTTTCTAAACAGCTGTAACATTACATTGTCTGAATGTACCACTTTTCAGTATTCATTCTTCAGTTGATGGACATTTAGGCTGTGACAGGAATGGGTTATCTGTTTTGATAAGTAAAGTCCCATTGACTATTAAATGCTAATGGCTCTTGTCAATGCTTTTGGTTATCCTTCAGACTGGATAGTAAAGCTTTGTTACTGAAGCCACCAGAACTTGGTTCATAGAATGTGGAGAAATTCAGCTGATACCTCTGGAAACCTCATCCCTATGGCTGGCTATCATAATGTTACATGGTGATAAGAATGTTAGAGGAGGAGAAAAGGAATCACCAGCCTTACCTTGCTGTGAACCCTATGAGCTAAAACAATGTCCAGCTTGGCAAAGACATACCACTGGCATAATAGTATTATGGGAATAACCAACTACTTTGTGATTGAATTTAAGATCTGCCATACAAGTTGAAAACCATATCTGTAACTATTATTGGGGTCAAAAAGGTGTGGATAGATAAGTCATAGACCCTAGAGGAGAACCTATTACTGTCATTCTGCTAAACTGACATAATATTAACCTCACTCCTAATGACTGACTATTGTTCTGTGGAGAGATTAATGCTCTCATCAGAGCAACTTCTTTTTACGCTAGATAGTGATTAACACAGAATTCACAAGTGGCCAAGATAAAAAGAAAAGGGGACTGACTAAGCCTCTAAACAGAATAGTTATATCCCAAGGCTCAGAAATCATTGAAGAAAGGGAGCAGAAATACCCTAAGAGGCAGATTTGGAGAATGGCCACAAGGAATCAGTGTTTTCTGAACACAGCAAAGTAGTTTCACATGTGAATTCATAGCAGCTGAGACAGCATGTAGAAGATTCCTTCCTGAAAAAGACAGCATCTTCAACAAATGGTGCTGGTCTAACTGGAAGTTTACATGTAGAAAAATGAAAATAGATCCATACTTATCAACCTGCACAAAACTAAAGTCCAAGTGGATCAAAGACCTCAACATAAAACCAGACACACTAAACCGCTTAGAAGAGTCTTGAACTCATTGGCACAGGAGACAACTTCCTGAACAGTACACCAACAGCACAGGCTCTAAGAGCAACACTCAATAAATGGGACCTCATGAAACTGAAAAGCTTCTGTAAAGCAAAGGACACTGTCCTTAGAACAAAACGACAGCCTATACAGATTGGGAAAAGATCTTCACCAACCCTATATCTGACAGAGGGCTAATATCTAGTATATATAAAGAACTAAAGAAGTTAAACAGCAAAAAATCAAGTAATCCAATTAAAAAAATGGGGTACAGAGCTAAACAGAGAATTCTCTGCAGAGAAATATCGAATGGCAGAGAAACACTGAAAGAAATGCTCAACCTCATTAGCCATCAGGGAAATGCAAATCAAAAGGACCCTAAGATTTCACCTTTCACCCATCAGAATGGATAAAATTAAAAACTCAAGAGACAACACATGCTGGAGAGGTTGTGGAGAAAGGGGAACCCTCCTCCACTACTGGTGGGAATATAAACTTGTACAACTACTCTGGAAATCAATCTGGCACTTTCTCAGACAAATAGGAATACTACTTCTTCAAGATCCAGCTATACCACTCCTAAGCATATATCCAAAAGATTCTCAAGTACACAATAAAGACATTTGCTCAACCATGTTTGTAGCAGCCTTATCTGTAATAGCCAGAAGCTGGAAACAGCCCAGATGCCCCTCAGTGGAGGAATGGATGCACAAATTGTGGTATATCTACACAATGGAACATTACTCAGCAATAAAAAACAAGGAAATCATGAAATTTGCAGGTAAATGGTGGGATCTGGAAAAGATCATCCTGAGTGAGCTATCCCAGAAGCAGAAAGATGCTCACGGTATATACTCACTCATATAGACATAAAATATAGGATAAACCTACTAAAATCTGTACACCTAAAGAAACTAATCAAGAGGGAGGACTCTAGCTAAAATGCTCAATTCCTATCCAGAAAGGCAAAGAGGCTGGACATCAGAAGAAGGAGAAAAGAGGGAACAAGTCAGGAGCCTGACACAGAGGACCTCTGAAAAGCTCTGCCCTGCAGACTATCAATGTAGATGCTGAGACTTATGGGCAATCTTTGGGCAGAGTGCAGGGAATATTATGAAAGAAGTGGAAAACAGTAAGATCTGGAGAGGACAGTAACTCCACAAAGAGAGCAACAGAACCAAAATATCTGAGCACAGGGGTCTTTCCTGAGAATGATACTCCAACCAAGGACTATGCATGGAGATAACCTAAGACCGTTGCACAGTTGTAGGCCATGGCAGTTCAGTATCCAAGTGGGTTCCATTGTAATAGGAACAGGGACTGTCTCTGACATGAACTGATTGGCCTGCTCTTTAATTACCTCCCCCTGAGGGGGAAGCAGCATTACCAGGCCACAGAAGAAGACAATGCAGCCACTCCTGATGAGACCTAATTGACTAGGATCAGAAGGAAAGAAAAGAAGACCTCCCCTATCAATGGACTTGGAGAGGGGCATGCATGCAGAGGGTGGAGGAAGGGTGGGATTGGGACGGGAGGGGGGGGAACAGAGGGGGGATAAAAAGGGAATCAAGTGTAATTAATAAAGAAAAAAACAAATTAAAAAGAAAAGATTCCTTCCTAGAGAGCAGATTTGAATACAAAGTCCCACAAATAGCTAAGGGGATACTGTCTGCTTGGGGAAAAAGAGTCCCATTTCTTTCTTTCTTTCTTTCTTTCTTTCTTTCTTTCTTTCTTTCTTTCTTTTTTTTGAATATATACAACTCAAGTTTAATGCATGGTATTAGCAGTTTTTACACGAAAAGAAAAGAATCGGGGACTTGAGAGATGTCTGACTGGTTAAGGGTGGTAGCTGCTCTTTCAGAGGACTAGATTTCACTTACCAAAATTCATAGGGGACAGCTCATGACTGTAACTCAAACTTCAGGAAATTTTTACTCATACGTGTAAGAATGTACACACATAAACCCACACACGTACACACTGTCTTGGAGTGAATTAACACATCTTAGAAACTGTCAATGGAGAGAGGAAGCTTAATGCACAGCAGTAACAAAACATTCAGAAAGCAGAGCACACTCTATGCAAGAGTAACAGTGCCCAAACTTTTGAACTGAGAGGTTTAGTGGACAAGCCTTGCCTACAATGGAGATGGGTGCATTAGAACATTGTAGTCTGACATGGGAAATGTTTTCTGATATTATATCTTTATCCAACACACATCAAATTTGATTTGACTCTTTGTGTAGATTTCCCAAGAGTCCAATTTCTTAAAGCATGCAGGCCCTGGTAGGTTGAAGACCTTCCAGTAAAAGCCACATATTGAAGAGTATATGAGCAGAACAAATTGTAGTTGATATGTTATTGTTGTTGTTGCTGCTGCTGATTGTTTTTTTCTTAAGATACCAAGTTGGGTTGGTATGAAAGTGGGAATGGATCTGGGAGTAGTGTTGGCAGAGAAGGTGCATATGATCAAAATGTATGTATGAAATTCTGAAAGAACTTATGAAAATGAGAAAAAATATATCTTAAAAATTATCTTTCTGTATACCTAAAGAAACTAATCAGGAAGGAGGATTCTGGCTAAGAGGCTCAATCCCTATTCAGAAAGGCAAAGGAAATAGACATCAGAAGAGAGAGAAAACACGGAACAGGACAGGAGCCTATCACAGAGGGCCTCTGAAAGGCTCTAACCTGCAGGGTATCAAAGCAGATGCTGAGACTCATAGCCAAACTTTGGGCAGAGTGCAGGGAATTTTATGAAAGAACTTGGAAATAGTAAGACATGGAGAGGACAGGAGCTCCACAAGGAGAACAACAGAACCAAAAAATATGGGCACAGTGGTCTTTCCTGAGACTGATACTTCAACCAAGGACCATTCATGGAGATAACCTAGAACCCCTGCACAGATGTAACCCATGGCAATTCAGTGTCCAAGTGGGTTCCCTAGTAAAGGGAACAGGGATTGTCTCTGACATGAACTGATTGGCCTGTTCTTTGATCACCTCCCCCTGAGGTGGAAGAAGCCTTAACAGGCCACAGAAGAATACAATGCCACTCCTGATGAGACCTGATAGACTAGGATCAGAAGGAAGGAGAGGAACACCTCCCCTATCAGTGAATTGGGGGATGGGCATAGGTGGAGAGGGGGGAGAGAGGGTGGGATTGGGAGGGGAGGAGGGAAGTAGCTACAGGGGGATACAAACTGAATAAACTGTAATTAACAGAAAATAAAAATTAGGAGATCCAAAATGGCGGTGATCAGCCTGCACCATTTCTGAAAGGCAGAGGATTTGAAACTCCAAAATTGGTGAGTGGAGGGGCAACTGAAATTGTAAAATTGACATTGTAGCTCCTTGAAGGAGGGGGGACACTACAGGAGCAGAGATCCTTTTGATTCAGGTCAGACACGGACATCTCTGTGAACGGAGAGGGGCACTTTCCTTCTTCGGGCCTCCCTCCCCTTTGGAGGAGCTGAGCCACAGCACCAGTGGCACAGATTTTGTTGCCTAAGAACCGAGACAGCAGAGGCATGAATACTATCACTTCAGACTCAGCATCAACCATCACCTGCGTCCCAAGCCCGAGATCATCAGTATAATCCTGCATGGGTCCCATGCCTGCGAGCTGCCGGCCTTACCAACTCCACAGAGGCTGAAGGTACAAGCCCGCTCAGTCTCTCAGTGGCTGTGCAGCCACCAAAGTCTGGTGGACCTGCAAAACCACCCAGGTGCACCAAGCGCCTACCCAAGACTTCCCAGCAGGCACCTAGACACTGGCAGCTGCAACTGGATTCAGGGAGTACAGTGACTGCTGTCTGAGTGCACATTTGGCTCAGCAGGTCCAATCCTGACAGTAGAGAATAGGAGGAACCCCAGGTATTTTGATTTGACCTGCTAGAGAGTAAGTGCTCCCCCAAGTGCATGCAGAGACCCAGATCCAGGGTGCTTCTAAGCTACCAGCCAGACATCAGAAATCTCCCACCCACACATCCACTGTGGGAAACAGAGGGTTTCTTGGGACAAGGAAGCCCTGGCTCTGTGGAGCTACCAGCGGAGTTTAGGCAAATAACTCCTGGAGCTCAGTTAGAGATGATTACCAGTAGCCTGTAGGCCACTGACGTACTCAGAGAATTTGTGCATCACCAGCACCTACGGTAACTTCAGCACCCACAATCCCTTCAGGGACCGCAAGGCACCTCTCCCTCACACTGAAGGCCTCTACATTCTCTAGCACCCTGTGCCTCAAGGCAAACTTCCACACACATGCACACGCTAGCTCCCATTTGTCCTTCTGTCCACACCAATGCACACGCTTAAACCACTGGACCTCTCTCATCTCCCTAAAGAATTCCCCAGATGCCAGAGAAAAACAGGACCAACCTGAGCTGCAGAACTCAAGAACAAACATCAGGAAATCATGGTTTCACCAGCAACTCCCAAAATCAATGAATACTCCAACTCATTGGAAACACAGGAAAATGACCTTAAAGATATGCTTATCCAGTTATTAGAGTCATATAAAGAGGAAACAAACAAACCTCTCAGAGAAATAGCCAAGCAAATCCAGACAGTTAAAGAGGACACAAACTAATCTCTCAAAAATTGACCTCCCAGGTGGAGGCTAAGAAAGAGGAACTGAACAAAGTTCTCAAAGAAACATAGGCAAAATAGCATAACAAATAGAGGGACAAGTAGAGGAAAAATTAATGACATATAGAGAAGAAACGAACAAAAAAATAGAGACCATCATACAGAGACAGGAAGCCACATTCAAACAGGTGAAGAAAATAGTGCAAAACATACAAATAGAATTAGAATCAACAAAGAAAACACAGAGACAACCCTGGAGCTGGAAAACTTAGAGAAAAGATCAGGAACCACAAAAGTAAGCATCACCAACAGAATACAAGAGATGGAAGAGAGAATCTCTGGTGCTAAAGGTACGCTTACAGAAATTGATACTTCTCTCAAAGAAAAAGTAAAGTTGGAAAAGTCCTGAACACAAAACATCCAAGAAATCAAAGACACCATGAAAAGTAGAAATCTAAGCATAATAGGAATTGATGAAAAAAAGATTCCAGTCTCCAAAGTCCAGAAAAGTTTTTCAAGAAAATCATTGAAGAAAATTTCCCCAACTTTAAGAAAGAGATGTCCACAAACATACAAGAGGCCTACAGAACACCAAACAGACTAGCCTAGAAAAGAGAATCCTTACATCACATCAATGTCAAAACACTAAATATACAGAACAAAGAAAAGATATTAAAAGCAGCAGGGGAAAAAGGCCAAGTAACATATAAAGGTAGAACTATCAGAATCACTCCGGACTTCTCATCAGAAACTATAAAAGCCAGAAGGGCCTGGGCAGAGGTCATGCAGACTTTATGGGACAACAGATGCCAACCCAGACTACTATACCATGCAAAGCTTTCAATCAACATAGATGGAAAAAACAAAATATTCCATGATAAAACTAAATTTAAGCAAAATTCTACACAACAAACAAGCCTTACAGAAGATACTAGAAGGAAAACTACAATCCAATGAAAACAACTATACCGAAGAAAACATAGGATACAGATAATGTCCATACAAAAATTAAAAGAAAACAAGCAGTGAATCACAGTAAGACCACGAACTCCACAATAAAAGGAACAAATGTTCATTGGTCACTCTTACCTATCAATATCAGTGGACTCAACTTTCCAATAAAAAGACACAAACTAACAGAATGGGTGCGGAAACAGGATCCAATATTCTGCTTCATCCAAGAAACACAGCTCTGCAACAAAGATAGACACTACCTCAGAGTAAAGGGCTGGAAAAATGTCTTTCAAGCAAATAGACCCAGAAAACAAGCTGGGGTAGCTATCCTAATATCTAATAAAATAGACTTTTAACCAAAATTAATCAAAAAAGTTGAGGAAGGACACTACATTCTCATAAAAGGAAAAATACACAAGGAGGACATCACAATTCTGAATACCTATGCCCCAAATATAAGAGCTTCTACATTTGTAAATGAAAGTTTATTAAAGTTTAAATTTCACATCGATCCCAATACCTTAATAGTAGGAGACTTTAACATAACACCCCACTCTCACCAAAGGATAGATCATCTAGACAGAAACCAAACAGGGAAATAAATGTACTTACAAAGACCCTGATTCAAAAGGAACTAATAGATGTCTACAGGACTTCACCCAAACTGAAAAGTGTATACCTTCTTTTCAGCACCTCATGGAACCTTCTCCAAAATAGACCATATAATTGGTCAAAAAGCAAGCCTCAACAGATGAGAAAATTGAAATAGTTTCCTGTATTCTGTCTAAACACCATGGACTACAGCTGGACCACAACAACAATAGAAATAATTAAAGCCTACACACACATGGAGACTGAACAACTTGCGGCTTAATGACAAAATGAAAGCAGTGCACAGAGGAAAATTCATACCACTAAGTGCCTTCAAGAAGAAATTTGCAACATCTCATACAAGCAACTTAATGGCCCAACTGAAAGCACTAGGAAAAAAAATAAGCAGATATACCCAAGAGGAACAGACAGCTGGAAATAATCAAAATTAGGGCTTAAATCAATCAATTAAAAACAAATAAAATTATTCAAAGAATCAATGAAACCAAGAGCTGGTTCTTTGAGAAAATCAACAATATAGACAAACCCTTAGCCAAACCAACTAAAAGGCAGAGAGAAACTACCCAAATCAGCAAAATCAGAAATGAAAAGGGGGACATAACTACAGACACTGAGAAAATCCAAACAATCATTAGGTCGTACTACAAAAGCCTATATGCCACAAAATTTGAAAATCTAAAAGAAATAGACAATTTTTTTGATAGATTACATCTCCAAAATTAAATCAAGATCAGGCAGAAAGATTGAATAGCCCTATATCCTCTAAGAAAATCCAAAAATTCATCAACAGTCTTCCTTCAAAAAAAAAAAGTCCTTGGATCAGATGGTTCAGCGCAGAATTCTACCAGACCTTCAAAGAAGTGCTAATTCCAATTCTCTTCAAACTATTCCACAAAATAAAAGCAGAAGGAACTTTACCAGACTCATTCTATGAAGCCACAGTCACCCTGATACCTAAACCACACAAAGACCCGACAAAAAAGAAAACTTCAAACCTATCTCTGATTTTTGATGCAAAAATTCTCAATAAAATACTTGCAAATAGAATCCAAGTACACATAAAAGATACCATTCACAATGACCAAGTAGGCTTCATCCCAGACATGCAAGGATGGTTCAATACATGGAAATCCATCAATGTAATCCACCATATAAACAAACTAAAGGAGAAAAACCACATGATCATCTCCTTATATGCCAAAAAAGCATTTGACAAAGTCCAACATCCATTCATGTTTAAAGTCTTGGAGAGATCACAGATACAAGGCACATACCTAATCATAGTAAAGGCAATATACAGCAAGCCTATAGCCAACATCAAACTCAATAGAGAGAAGCTTAAATGAATCCCACTGAAATCAGGGACAAGGCAAGGCTACCCACTCTCCCCATATCTATTCAACATAGTACTTGAAGTTCTAGCTAGAGCAATTACACAAGTAAAGGAGATCAAGTGGATACAAATCAGAATGGAAGAGGTCAAAGTTTCACTATTCGCAGATGATATGATAGTATACATTATTGACCCCAAAAATTCAATCAGAGAACTCATTCAGCTGATAAACACCTTCAGTAAAGTGGCTGGATACAAAATTAACTAAGAAAAAAAAAACACAGAAGTCCTCCTGTATACCCAAGACAAAGGGCTGAGAAAGAAATCAGGGAAACAACACCCTTCACAATAGCCACTAATAACATAAAGTACCTTGGAGTGACTTTAACCAAACAGGTGAAAGACCTGTTGGAAAAAAAACAGAAGAAAGTGAAGATATCAGAAGATGGAAAGATCTCCCATGCTCATGGATTCGTAGGATTAACATAGTAAAAATAACCATCATGCCAAAAGCAATCTACAGATTCAATGCAATTCCCATCAAAATATCCATGCAATTCTTTACAGACCTTGAAAGAAAAATTCTCAAATTCATATGGAGAAACAACAAACCCAGAATTTCCAAAATAATCCTGTACAACAACAAATCATCTGGAGGTATCTCCATCCCCGATCTCAAGCTGTACTACAAAGCAATAGTAATAAAAACTGCATGGTATTGGCATAGAAGCAGAAAGTTGGATCAATGGAACAGAATAAAAGACCCAGAAATAAACCCACACACCTATGAATACCTGATTTTTGACAAAAAAAAAGTGAAAACCATTCAATGGAAAAAAGACATCTTCAACAAATGATGCTGGTCCAACCGAATGTCTGCATGCAGAAAAATGCTGATAGATCTGTATTTATCACCCTGCACAAAACTAATGTCCTAGTGGATCAAAGACCTCAACATAAAACCAGGTACACTAAAGCGGTTAGAAGAAAAAGTGGGGAAGAGCCTTGAACTCATTGGCACAGGAGACAACTTCCTGAACAGTACACCAACAGCACAGGCTTTAAGAGCAACAATCTATAAATGGGACCTCATGAAAAAGAAAAGCTTGTTAAGCAAAAGACATAGTCATTAGAACAAAATGATAGCCTACAGAATGGGAAAGGATCTTCACCAACTCCATCTCTGACAAAGGACTCATATCCAGAATATATAAAGAACTAAAGAAATTAAAAGGCAATAAATCAAGCAAATCCAATTAAAAAATGAGGTACGGAGAATTCTCTGTAGAGGAATATAGAATGGCAGAGAAACACCTAAAGAGATGCTCAACATCGTTAGCCATCAGAGAGATGGAAATCCAAACAACCCTGAGATTTTACCTTACACTTGTAAAAATGGCAAAGGTTAAAAACTCAAGTGACAACACATGCTGAAGAGGTTGTAGAGAACTGGGAAACCTCCTCCATTGCTGCTGGGAATGTAAACTTGTACACCCACTTTGGAAATCAATCTGGCACTTTTCCAGACAATTAGGAATAGTGCTACCTCAAGATCCAGCCATACCACTCCTAGGCATATATCCAAAAGAAGCTCAAATACACAACAAGGACATTTGCTCAACCATGTTTATAGCAGCTTTATTTGTAATAGCCAGAACCTGGAAACAACCCAGATGTCCATCAACGGAGGAATGGATACAGAAATTGTGGTACTTTCACACAATGTAATACTACTCAGCAATTAAAAACAAGGAAATCATGAAATGTTCTGGCAAATGATGGGAACTAGAAAAGATTATCCTGAGTGAGTTATCCCAGTAACAGAAAGACACACATGGTATGTACTCATTTTTATAAACCTATAAGATAGGATAAACACAATGAAAAACAATGAAATCTATACACCTAAAGAAGATAATCAAGAAAAAACAGCCAGAGTAAGATGATCAATCCTCACTTAGAAAGACAAATGGGACGGACAGGGGAATTAGGAGAAAACAAGAAACAGGACAGAAGCCTACCGCAGAAAGCCTCTGAACGACTCTACCTAGCAGTGTACCAAAGCTGATGCTGAGATTCATAACCAAACCTTCGGCAGAGTGCAGGGAATCATATGAAAGAAAGGGGAGTTAGTATGACCTGGAGAGGACAGGAGCTCCACAAGGACAAAATATATCAGCCCCCTCTATGAGACTGTTTCTCCAACCAAGGCCCATGTATGGATACAACCTAGAACCCCTGCTCGGATGTAGCCCGCGATAGCTCAGTAACCAAGTGGGTACCCTAGTAAGGGAAACAGTGGCTGTCTCTGACATGAACTCAACAACTGGCTCCTTTACATCCCCTACCCCCCGGAGGGAGGAACAGTCTTGCTAGGCCACAGAGGAGGACATGGCAGCCAGTCCTGAAGATACCTGATAAGCTAGGGTCAGATGGAAGGGGAGGAGTCCTCCCCAATCAGTGGACTTGGAAACGGGCAGGGAGGAGATAAGGGAGGGAGGGTGGGATTAGGATGGAATGAGGGAGGGAGATATGGCTGGGATACAAAGTAAATAACCTGTGATTAATATAAAAAATAAAAATTAATTAAAAAAAGAAAAGAAAAATTAAAAAAATTAAAAAAAATCATGTTGTGATGCTGGGTTTGGTGGAGCAGGCCTGTGATCCCAGCTTTCAGGGAGGCAGAGGCAAGGGAATCTCTGTAAAGTTCGAGGCCAGCCTGGTCTATAGAGTGAATCAAGGACAGCCAAGGCTACACAAAGAACCCCTGTCTTGAAAAAAATTATCTTCTGTGTTACTAGAAGATCATTATCACAAGTAAGAAATTCCTTAACATCATGCAAGGACTAATCTATGCCCAAACTTTTTAAGTTATCCCGAAAGGTTCTGCTTGGTTTCATAAAAAAAAAAAAAAAAAAAAAAAAAAAAAAAAAAAAAAAAAAAAAAAATTATGACAGAATTTTACTAAATAAAACAGGGTAGCCTAGAACTGAGTAGTATCGTAGAAGAGCTTCAGCCATCCTGGATATCCTTGTCTGTTTCCCAACTGCTGTGATCATAGACATGAACCACCCTACCAAGCTTGTTATTATGTTGTTTGTTTGTTTTGACAGTCTTATTTTATAAAACCAGGATAGCTTCAAACTTGTAAAACTCAGCCACTAAAATACTGCTATTACATGTGTGCCCTCCTAGCTGAATTTTGAATGTTTCATCAAGCTATTTTTTACATCAAGGATCAGTAGAATTTGCAGGTTCCATTTGGTTGTTACCTGCATAATTTTACCCCCTTCTCAATATTGACTTCATAAAAGAACAAGATCTGAATGCCTTATGAAAAGCTCTTTTATATTTGTTAGCAACTTTGACATTCAGTGCTTTTTATATGTTTATCTTAGAATGAACATATAATAATATCATCAGGGAAAATAAGACACCAATTACACAATAATCTCACTTCTAAGATTATGTCATGTGATGTAACTCAAAGAAATGAAGCTAGAATGTACACATTCATATGTTACTATTTAATTAGAGCTATTAATTACTATTTAATTAACATTTAGAGCAATTTAAAACTTTTAAAAAAGTTATATGCCTGGGCAATACAAGCTAAGGTGAATAAACTATGGAATATCCATGTTAAAGAGTTCTGCATGGCCATTAAAATGTTATATTAATATATTTTTTGATAAATGGCACCTCATGAAACTGAAAAGTTTTTGTAAGGCAAAGGAAACTGTAAAAAAAAAAAAAAAAGAACACACAGATTGGTAAAATATCTTCACCAGACAGGAAACAGAAGTGAAGATCATTCAGTTGTTTTTGTTTTTGTTTGTTTTTTGTTTTGAGAACGCATGGGGAAGGGAGTTTGCTTTTTTTTTTTTTTTTTTTTTGGAATGTTATCTGATGAGGAAGGTCAGCTGTGTGCTTTCTCTGCCTCTCCTGAGCTAGCATGCTTTCACCCCAGCACCTGGCTCCTGAGTATTGGTAAAAAGGAATGTTTTGAGATTTTCTTAAAAAACGAAGCATGGACCCACAAAGGAAAGCAGGTAGAAAGAGTCCTGTCCTCTGTTATTGCTCAGCTCCAGAAGATAGAAAGTATCAGTTCTGTGGGGCTCTACTTGTCATCTGCTCACTTGGAGCCAACATGAGGGAAACAGACACCACATTTGGACAGAAGATTAGCAAAGCTTTGAAAGAAGCTCTATGCCCAGAACTGTACTTCTGGGAACTCAGATATACCACATGAAGAAACCTGATGTCTAGAGGGTGAGGCCAACCTGGTCCTCACCTGATTTAGCACTCAGCCCACTGAAACCCAAGCAGCATTTGTTGAATCAAATGAATAAATGTAGAATACTCAAGTCTTAAAAAAACAAAACAAAAAATATCTTCACCAACCCCACACCCGACAGTGGGCTGATATCTAAAATATATAAAGAACTAAAGAAATTAATTACCAATGAACCAAATAATTCAATTAAAAATGGGGTACAGAGCTAAACAGAATTCTCAACTGAGAAATCTCAAATGGCCAAGAAGCACTTAAAGAAATGCTCAGCATCATTTGCCATCAGGGAAATGCAAATCAAGACAATTCTGAGAATCCATCTTACATCTATCAGAATGACTAAGATCAAAAACTCAAGTGACAGCACATGCTGGTAAGGATGTAGAGAGAAGTGGGGAAATCCTCCATTGCTGGTGGGAGTGCAAACTTTTACAACCACTTTGGAAATCAATCTGGAGGTTTCTCAGAAAAATTAGGAATACTCAGCTATATCAAGAGTCGGCTATACCACTCTGGGCATATACCCAAAAGCTTCCCCACCATTTAACAAGGACATTTGCTCAACTATGTTCACAGCAGTATTATTTGTAATAACCAGGATCTGGAAACAACCCAAATGTCCCTCAATGGAGGAAATGATGCAGAAATTGTGGCACATTTACACAATGGAATACTACTCAGCTATCAAAACAAAGAAATCATGAAGGTTTCAGGCAAATGGATGGAACTAGAAAAGATCATCCTAAATAACATAACCCAGACCCAGAAAAACACGCATGATATGTACTCACTTATAAGCTGATATTAGCCGCATAGTACAGGATAACCATACTATTTTTCACAGACGCAAAAAAGCTAAGTAACAAGGAGCACGCATGGGAGGATGCATGAATCTCACTGAGAAAGAAATAAAATAGACAGAGGAAGTGCTTGAAGAGAGGGAAGAGGGTAGGAAAGGGAGAGCTGAAGGAAATGAGGGTGGGGATCTTATGAGAGTGGGGCCAGGAAGACAGAGGGCTTGCAGAGAGAAGAGAAACTGTGGCCTGGGGCATCTCTGAGACACACTGGAGACCTGTGACAGGGTAGGCTCCTGGAAGAATATGGGGTGACTCTAGTGGAGACCCCTACTAGTGTGGGACATGGAGATTAAAGAAACCACCCTCAAACAAGACAGGACTCGTAGTAGAAGAATGGGAACACCTACCCACCCACAAAAACTTCAACCCAAATTTACCCTGCCTACAAGATTGGCAGGGATGAAGTTAGAGCAGAGATTGAGTGAATGTCCACAATGCCTGGACACACCACATCAGACAGCCAATCCCTGACACTATTAACTACACTCTTCTATGCTTGCAGATGGCAGCCTAGCATAGCTGCCCTCTAAGAGGCTCCACCCAGCAAAGGATTGAACAGGGGCTGAGACCCACAGCCAAACATTGGGTGGAGCACAAGGAACCTTGTGGAAGAGTGGGGAAAAGATAATAAGCACCCAGAGAGGACAGGAGCTCCACAAGAACTCCAACAGAGTCAATTATCTTAGACCTGGGGGGGGGTAAGCTTGTGGAGACTGAAGCACCAACCAAGGACCATGTACGGACTGGACCTAGGTCCATATATATATATATACCCAATGGTCTTCATGTGGGTTCCCTAGTAAGGGGACCAGGGGCTATCTCTGACAAGGACTCTGTTGCAGGTTTTTTTTTTTCTCTTTTAAGAAAGGTTATCTATGAACATGGCTGAGCAAATGTCCTTGTTCTACACTGGAGCATCCTTTGGATATACACCTAGGAGTGGTATAGCTGGGTCTTTAGGTAGCACTATTCCTATTTGTCTGAAAAAACACCAAATTGATTTCCAAAGTGGTTGTACGACTTTACATTCCCACCAGCAATCGAGTAGGGTTTCTCTTTGTCCACACCCTCTCCAGCGTGTGTTGTCACTTGAATTTTTGAGCTTAGCCATTCTGATGGGTGTAAGGTGAAATCTCAGGGTTGTTTTGATTTGCATTTCTCTGATGACTAAGGAAGTTGAGCATTTCTTTAAGTGTTTCTCTGCCATTCATTCGATGTTCCTCTATTGAGAATTCTGTTTATCGCTGTATCCAATTTTTTAATTGGATTAATTGCTTTGTTGTTGTTTAACTAAAGTCTTTATATTTGTAATAGCTAGAAGCTGGAAATAAACCAGATGTCCTTCAGTTGAGGAACTGATACAGAAATTGTGGTATATTTACACAATGAAATACTACTCAGCAATTAAAACAAAGAAATCATGAAAATTTCAGGCAAATGGTAGGATCCAGAAAAGATCATCCTGAGTGAATTATCCCAGAAGCAGAAAGACACACATGGTATATACTCACTTATAAGTGGATATTAGACATATAATATAGGATAATCATGCTAAAATCTGTACACCTAAGGAAGCTAACCTAGAAGGAGGACCCTGGGTAAGGTGCTCAGTCTTCCTTCAGAAAGACAAATGGGATGGACATCGGAAAAGGGAGAAAACAGGGAACAGGACAGGGGCCTATCACAGAGGGCCTCTGAAAAACTCCACCCAGCAGAGTATCAAAACATATGCTGGGATTCATAGCCAGACTTTGCGCAGAGTGCAGGGAATCTTATGAAAGAAAGGGGAGATAGAAAGATCTGGAGGAAACAGGAGCTCCACAAGGGGAGCAACAGAACCAAAAAATCTGAGCACAGAGGTCTTTCCTAAGACTGATACTCCAAACAAGGACCATGCACGGAGATGACTTAGAACCCCTGCACAGAAGTAGTCCAGACAGCTCAGTGTTCAAGCAGGTTCCCTAATGATAGGAACAGGGACCATCTTTGACAAGAACTTAGGCGCTGGCTCGTTGATCACCTCCACCTGAGTGGGGAGCAGCCTTACCAGGCCACAGAGGAAGACAAAAAAGCCAGTCCTGATGAGACCTGATAGACTAGGGTCAGATGGAAGGGGAAGAGGACCTTCTCTATCAGTGGACTGGGGAAGAAGCATAGGAGAAGAAGAGGAAAGAAGGGTAGGATTGGGAGGGGATGGGGAAGGTGGCTTCAGCTAGGATACAAAGTGAATAAACTGTATTTAATAAAAATTTAAAAAATTAAAAAAGAAAGGTTATCTATATAAGACAATGTCTAATTTTATTACTGTTACAAGATAAGCTAATTTTATTTTATTTTTATTCATTGTACATCCTTGTTGTAGCCCCATCCCTCCTCCTCTCCCAGTCCCACCCTCTCTCTCTGTCCCTCCCCATTCTGCTTTTCCTCAGAAAAGGGGAATTCCTTTTTTCATCCACCCCAGCTCATTAAGTTGCATCAGGACTGAACTTGTCCTCTTTCCCTGTGGTCTGTTAAGGCAGTCCTGCCAGGGGAAATTGATCAAAAAGCTGGAAAGTGAGTCCATGCCCCATGCAGTCCACACTTCCCTTACTAGAGGACCCACAGAATGCCTAAGCTGCTCATCTGCTACTTCATTGTAAGGGGTCTAGGTCCAGTTCATGCATGGTCCTTGGTTGATGCTTCTGCAAGCACCCCTGGGACCTGGTTAGTTGGCTCTGTTGGTCTTCTTGTGGAACTCCTGTCACCTCTTGTCACTGTTGTGTGAATTTTGATCACTTCCCTGCTCAGGGCTGCCTTGCCAGACCACTGTGGAAAAGGACATGCTCAGCCCTGGTGTGACTTGATGTGCTGGGATGAGTTGGTGTCGGGGGGGGGGGGGGGGGGGCCCCATTCCCGGGGGGGGGGGGGGGGGGGGGGGGGGGGGGGGGGGGGGGGGGGGGGGGCTCCAATTCTCCGAGGGGAAGAGAATGAAGGATGGGGAAAGAGGGAGGATGGGACTGGAAGGAGAGGAGGCAGGGGTTATGACTAGGATGTAAGGTGAATAAATAAATTAATTAATTTAAAATTTGTTCAAAAAATATCTGAGAATATATTCTTGTAAAAATACATTTTTTGAAGTCACAGGTATATCCAGCATGGGCAAAGTACAGAGTTCTATTTTCAGCACCAAAATAAACATATACTTAACTACATTCTTATTATAAAATCTTATGCATATAATTAGGTAAATAGGAGTGTTCACATTATGTACTTTGAAAAATATAATATAAAATTATATATTATAATTACAGAAAATATTAAAAGTCATATAAAAACACACATGACAATTTGCCCATGAATGATTATTTTATAATTTTATATATTTTTATTTTTCAAAAGTTCACAATGTTTGTAATATTATACACATATTTTTTAAAATAATTTTTAGAAATTATCCATGAAAATATAGTCATGCAAAGGTACTTTAAAAAGTCACAGGTAAATCTGGCTTTGGCAAATTCCATAAAAATAGTTTTCTGTTATTAATGAGTAAGCTCTGCTTCACTATATCATCATTCATTCATTCATTGAAATGATGCCAAACTTTGCTCTTTCTTCTTCTTCTTCATTTATTTCTAGAGCCACAAACAGCCTATACTTTTGGAAACCCTTGCAGCTTACCATCATTGTACACGGTACCCTCAGAGTTTTTCTCATAAAACACGCCATGGGGTTGTATGCTGAATGGCTGGGAGGCACGGTTGTAGAAGATGACCTCAATAGTGTCACCCACTTCAGCCCTTATTACTGGTCCTGGAAAATGGGAAAGAGAGACCATGAGAATGAAAACTGATGAAAAATAGGAGCAAAAGGGTCAGGAGAGAAGATATAATTGAACATAGGAAATTATTTTCTTTAAAACTAATATATTCTAAGAATGGTGCTATTTATGATAATAAAAGGCACTGTAAATCCACTGTCTCTTGTAATCCTCACATATTACACGAAGGCATACATAGGATGGGCTATTACCTCCATTTCACAGATGAAATAACCTCAGAGAAAAAGGTTTGACCTATAAAAATTCAAAAAGCAATTTCAGAGCCAAAATCTAAGGGAATGACTGTTCCACCCCACAGTCAGAACCAATTCAATTTGTCCTGAATTTATTTTCTGTTGCCCCATAGTTAAATTTCCTAGCAGATACTAAGTTCTGAACTAACCAAAATCTTTTCTTTTCTTTCTTTCTTTTTGTTTGATTGTTGTTTTTGTTTTCTGAGACAAGGTTTTTCTGTGTAGCCTTGGCTGTCCTGGACTCTCTTTGTAGACCAGGCTGGCCTCGGACTCACAGAGATAGAGATCAGCCTGCATCTGCCTCCCCAAGTACTAGGATTACAGCTGTAAACCACTGCCCCCAGCTGTTTAACAAAATCTTAACCAAATTATAAGCGAAGAGCATGCAGGCCCTGAACTAGATAGTCTCTAGACTTCTGTGTGTGTCACTATTCATTATCACTTCCAATCTGACTTGGATCACTTTCAAGGCTACAAAGACAATAGCCTAACTGCTTATACCTACTTTACTCTGACATTAGACATTCTAGCTGGGTTTCCTAGCTCAGTTTCTATATGGTCTTCATCACTGAACAACAGGGTATACATACAGAAAAGCAGCCAATAAAAACTCCTTCACATACACCAAGACCTCCTTTTTCTAGGAAGGATATTTTCTCTTCACATTTCCCTGTCTAAGAATGTTTTCAATACAGAATCAACTGCAAGTAAATATTCCTGGAATATTATATTATTTTCCAAAGTTTTCTCCCATGTAACCTATTTCATTTCTTGGTTCCAGGAAGTGATTAAACCCCACCTATACCCCACCCCAGTATCAATACTGTATGTTAGACCTTCTAAATGTAGCTTCCAAGATGTTACAACAAGCTTAGTTCTGTATCCCTAATAATAATGAACATCCCTAGTAATCTGGATCTAGACTATCAAGATTATGGCTGACCTTCCTGCTTATTAATAGTACCTCAATAGTACCCTACAGAGGCAACGTGCAGAATGTAATCTGTACAATAATTGTAATAAAAAATGTTTCCAAAATATTTTAGTAGTGCAAATTTGAGAAATATATGATTTCCATTTTCATCTTCAACATTTATCATAAACAAAAATAAACCTAAGGTTCTCAAAGGTCTTACAGCAAAATTCTATGTAACTATGCTTAAAGACCTATTGATTTATATTTTTTAGAAATTCCCAGGAATCTATGAGAGTGACCCATAGTTAAGATTCTTACTAATGGAGGATAAGGCCCTTGAACCAGCTATCTCCTGTAACTGAGCAAGACTTCCAGTTGAGAAATTGGGAAAACAGCCCAGACATAACTCCTTTACCCCAAATTTATGTTTTTTAACAAGTTGCCCATGTTTTCAAAAAAGGGCTTATAGTTGTACTAACTGTATTCTTTCACTCAATATTATCTTTTAAAATATTTTTTGTCATAAATCTTCTTGGAGCTATAGTTATTTAATTTTGCTAGTCTGTGCTAATCTAATATCAGGGCACATTATACTTTGTCGTTTATTTATTTATCTATATATCTATCTATCTATCTATCTATTTATTTATTTATTTATTTATTTATTATTAATTACGCTTTATTCACTTTGTATCCCCCATAAGTCCTTTCCTCTTACCCTCCCGATCCCACCCTCCCTCCCCCTTCTTCACGCATGCCCCTCCCCAAGTCCACTGATAGGGGAAGACCAGAACACTGTATAAATAATAAATAAATCTTAAAAAAAAAAAAAAAACTTTCCAGCCTGGCTGTGTTGGCACTTCCCTTTATCCCAACACTTGAGAGTAAAGGGAGGAGGATCTCTATTGGCATTGAGGCTACCGTGGTCTACAGAATAAGTTCTAGAATAACCTGGGAAACACAGAGAAAACCTGTCTTGAAAAGACCTATTGATTTTTAAACACACTCAGATCTATGACATTTTTTACAAACACTCATTTCTTGGGACTCAGCTCTGGAGATGAATTTACACAATCTTCCATTGAGTCACCAACAATCTAAAGTTAAAAGTTTTCCTCATTTATTTGTCTCTAGTTCATGAATTTTAAGAGTTAAAGATTCCTCACCCAGTATTCCAAGATGTTGTTCTTCCTTCTGATGAATGCTTTTATGGAATGTCTCATCTTGGAAGGCTTCATAGCGAACTTTCCAGTAAGTACCTCCAATTCGACTAGAACTCTTCTGGAAGTATTTATCTGAGCCACTGACATGTAAGAGGGTAAATGTTACATGAATTCACAGAGTATCAAGTAGACTCCCACCTCATCCATTAGCATACAAACTTCTAGATCGTTATGAACCACCTAGATTAGTTAATAACAATGAAGACCCTCTGGTTATAGTACTATTAGGTTGTACAAAGCTTCTGCTTGAACCTTTCCAAAGTACAACCATTCCAGAAATCAATCTGGCACTTTCTCAGACAACTAAGAATAGCGCTTCCTCAAGATCCAGCTATACCACTCCCAGGCATATATCCAAAAGAGGATCAAGTACACAATAAGGACATTTGCTCAACCATGTTTGTAGCAGCTTTATTTGTAATAGCCAGAAGCTGGAAACAACCCAGATTCCCCTCAACTGAGGAATGGATACAGAAATTGTGGTACATCTACACAATGGAATATTACTCAGCAATTTAAAAAAAAAAGGAAATCATGAAATTTGCAGATATATGGTGGGATCTGGAAAAGATCATCCTGAGTGAGCTTTCCCAGAAGAAGAAAGACACACACGGTATATACACACTCATATAGACAAACCCCCTTTTTTGAGGAGGTACTACAATATATTTTCATAATTGGAGTTACTCTTTATAGAAGGCTGAATTACTATTGCTTCTAAGTTCTATATACTGACTAGTTCAGCCCTCCAGAGTTACACAGCCTGTAGCTCTTCTTTACTTTCCTTCATCTTTTTTCTTTTCATTTTTTTCTTTGAAACCCACTGATTATCATGAAAACCCAAAAAATGCAACAAAAGAGAAAGTAAATATCCAAAATCTAAGAACCCAGAGCAACGGAGAGCATATGACATTTAATTGCTAGGTGTAAACAGGGAGCAGAAACGGTGATCTTCATGAGGCACAGCTGCTGACCTTTGGGCAACATAGCAGGGAATTGAGACAGTGGCTAGAGAGATTATGTTAACTGCTGCAATGTTGCATGATGTCTGCAATGGACAGGTTGGCTTCCTTCGAATACTTTTTGCTTATAAGGCAGTCATGAGGGCAAAGCTGATGGCAGCATGGCTGGCCGGGAACCTACAATGAAGATTAGGGTATTGCTGTTCCCCTGGAGGTTGTTGAATTTCCACACCAGCCTCCGACAATCAGCTAGCCAAATTTCCACATTGGTGGTGAACTCTGACTCACTGATTACTTTAGAAGAGCTCATTATGCCCTCATGTTCTGTTTGCTTGGCTAGGTGGCTCCTGTTTAGCACTGAGGTCTAGGAAATGATACGCTGCCACCCAGTTCCTGAGGCACAGAAAAGGAAGCTCTGAAGGTTATCTTGGGCTTCCCAACAGTCTTCTCTGTCCAAATTCACTTGAAGAAGCTTGCGGAGCTCTACTGACACTTCCACTCTATATAGTCTCCAGCAACTGGGCATTGGATGTATACTGGTAGCTTTTATTCCCTTTAGTTACTTTTGAGATCGCCATCTTTACATGATTAGTGCATTTTTTTTCCAGATCATTTTTTCATGTTCAGCAATACATGAATATCTTGTTGGAATAGTTGTTCCTTTCTCCTACCACATAGGCAGACTTTCTCTGGTGCTGCCCCAAGGGAATAGCCACCCTCAAAAACTATGTCCGTTTACTGGTTTCTCTAGGAATCATAATCACTTGCTCTATAGTTACATATCTGTGTTTCTTGGTATATTTAAGGTAATTTAAGCTCATTAGATCTTTTCTTCTTGGGAGTTTCAAAGGTTTGTTACCTGCTTCTCCTTGGACAGCTAGCAAAGAACCTCTGTTCTTATCTTGTCACAAATAAAAGTCTTTAAATGATGTCACCCTATAATCGCTGGACATAGAACTCTTTTGCCAGAAATATGGTCAAAATGTTTTTTATGTCCTCAAAAAAATAAAAAAAATAAAGACGCACCACTAATATACTCTGCAAATTCTAGGCAAACTGCTGGTAGAAGGAGCAGGATCTAGCCTCCTTGGCACCAGGCAACCTCAATAACTCCCCCTATAACTCATTATATCCTGTCATTACAAGGCCATCTTTATTCCAAATACACCCCAAATTTCTCTACATAAATGAAGAGACTGTCTCTCTGTAATATACATAGTATTAGTAAATTGTCAAATGCCCTTTAAGATCACTGAGAAACTGACTCTGAAAGTAGGGTTTGCCCCTACCTTTTCAGACCTAAGCCATTTTGTCTTAAAGTCTTTTCAAGACCAGTTGTCCAGGGACAGGCTGATACCCCAGCCCTCTGTGAAAGTTAAATGAGAACAGCATGACAAGAATAAAAACACCATGCTCTTGAGAACAGAAGGAGGGTACATTGTTAAAGTAAAAACATTGTGTCCTTGAACACAGCTAGGAAACAAATCATTCCCAAGCACCATCCCAGAGCAAAAGATTCAGCTTCTGCTTATTCTATGATGTAAAAATATAATATGATACAAAAACTAGGAACAGGTAATTAGAAGTCTCACTAAGGTGAAGACATTTTACCTGGGGACCCTCTGTGCTGGTCAGAGGCTCCAGCTGACTGTTTTTGTTCCCAGGGTTTGCCCAGCTAGTTTCCTTTTGGATGATATAAATGTCTGATCAGATGCTCTACCATCTCTCTTCCACTTGTTGTTTTATTCTTTATTCCTAGTTGCTGTACACTTAACAAAAGCCATTCATTCAAAACCAAATGCACAGCTATTATGAACCATTATCCATATGGAACACTCTCCATAGGCACTGAGAAGATGTTAAACAATCTTAAAATCTGTTCACTTGTTTGTTTGTTTGTTTAAAAACCCACTGCTATTTAAAGAAAGGAACACTATCAAACTCTATATGCATAATCTGTATTTCTCTAATACCAAAACCATATAAAGGCACAAACACACAAAAAGAAAAATGTAAATCATACAGCAATCTGTTGACAACAAACATAGGAGCCATATTTCTTAATAAAGTACTCACAAAGAAAATTCAGTAACACATCAAATATGCCATTACCTTAATTAGCTTGACTTTATTACATGGATGCAGTTATGCTTCAACATATGCAAATTAACACATAAAAATCAGTAGTCTACCTATACAGAAACAATAAACATGCTGAGAAAGAAATCAAGAAAGCAATCCTATTCAAAATTGCCTCCAAAATTATTATGGAATAAATGTAACCAAAGAAGCAAACAACCTCTATAATGCAAACTTTCAAATACTCAAAAAAGAAACTGAATAGGACTCCAGAAGATGGAAAGAATTAACATGCTCATGAGCAGGAAGAATTAATTTTGTGAAAATGGTTATGCTACCAAAATCAATCTACAGATTCATTGCAATGTCCATCAAAATTTTGTCACCCTGCACAGAAACAGGAAAAATAATCTTAAAATTCATTTCAAAGCATGAAAGATCCCAGACCACCAAAGTAATCCTGAACACAAAAAATAATGCTAAAGGTATCACAATAACTGATTTCAAATTACATTAAAAAGGTATAACAATAATTTTAAAAAAATGGATTTTCACGAGCAAGAAGAGTTACATGGGAGGATTTGGAAGGAGGAAAGTGAGGATGAAAATGATGTAATTATAACCTCAAAGGCAAAAAATTAAAATAACTGTTCAATCATTAAGAAAAAAAACAGAAACAGAATGATACTACAACAAATACAGGCATGCAGATAAATGGAACAGAATGAAGGATCCATATAAGAAGCCCACAGACTCAGTTACAGGCCCCTGAACTTCTATAAAGATGTCAAAGATACATGTTGGAGAACAGACTGACTTTTCAACAACTAGTGCCAGCAAGGCTGGATGTCCACATGTAGAAGATTAAGTTAGATTTCTATTTCTCATCCTGCATAAAAATCAACTCCAAACAGATCAAAGAGCTTAATGTAAGCCATGAATTTCTGAAACTGCTAGCGGGTAAAGAAAGGAAAATATTAAAACCGTATAGCCATAGATAATAGTTTTCTGAGAACAACAGTCATTCAGAATATAAAAGCTGACACTGAGAAGTGGGAACATATGAAATTTTAAAATTCTGTACAACAACAGAAAGAGTAAAGATAAGCCCTACATGATGGTAGAAAGTCTTTGCTAGCTGACATTTTACAAAGGATTAATAGATAGAATCAATTAAACAAACAGCCCACAAAAAAAATGAAAAAGTCAAACAACACAATCAATAAGTGAGGTTTAAAATGAACAGACAAGTTGTCTTTTTAAAAAATTCTTTTATATGTGTGGAGTGTCTATGCATATGATGCATATAAGTACGTGGTGCAAATGCCCCTGTATGTACATGTAGAGTCCAGCGGAGGACTCTTGTTGTCTCACCTCATTGCCTTGGGATAAGTCACAAGCTTACCCCTTTATTAGGATGGGTAGCTTTTAGGATCCGCCTCTCTCTACTCCCCATTGTAAGAGTTTATAAGCACAAGTAGCTATGCCAATCTTTTTAGTAGGTACTGGAGGTTCCAACTCATATCCTCATTAAGTCTTATTCCCAACTGAGCGATACAACAAGCCCCTGAACAGACTTTTTTCAAAAAATGAACTGCAAATGGCCAATAAGTATGTATAGAAATATGTTCTTCCTCACCAGTCACCCCAGAAATACAATTCAAAACTACACTGAGCTTCATCTTACATCTGGTAGAAAATTACTCATCAAGAAAAGAAACAATAGTAAATGTTTATTCAGATGTGGACACAAAGGAACTTTTATACACTGTGGTTTGGGATGTAAACCAGTCAAGCCACTATGGAAATCAATACGGAAGAGTCTCAAAAAAAAAATAAATAAAATAACAAAATAAAATATTACTCAGCAATACCAAACAAGGAAATCATGAAAATTGCAGGCAAATGGTGGGAACTGGAAAAGATCATCCTGAGTGAGGTATCCCAGAAGCAGAAAGACACACAGGGTATATACTCACTCATAAGTATAAACACACTAAAATCTGTATACCTAAAGAAACTAATCAAAAAGGAAGATTCTGGATAAGAGTTCAATCCCCATTCAGAAAGAGGATGGACATCAGAAGAGGGAGAAAACAAGAAACAGGACTGGAGCCTACCACAGAGGACCTCTGAAAGACTCTATCCTGCAGGGTATCAAAGCAGATGCTGAGACTTATGGGCAATCTTTGGGCAGAGTGCAGGTTATCTTATGAAAGAAGTTGGAAATAGTAAGACCTGGAGAGGAGAGGAGCTCCACAAGGAGAGCAACAGAACCAACAAATCTGGGCCCAGAGGTCTTTTCTGAGACTGATGCTCCAACTAAGGACCTTGAGTGGAGATAACCTAGAACCCCTGCACAGATGTATCCCATGGCAGCTCAGTGTCCAAGTGAGTTCCATAGTAATGGGAACAGGGACTGACTGGCCTCCTCTTTGATGACCTTCCCCTGAGGTGGGGAGCAGCCTTACCAGGCCACAGAGGAAGACAATGCAGCCATTCCTGATGAGTCCTAATAGACTAGGATCAGAAGGAAGGAAAAGAAGACCTCCCCTATCAGTGGACTTGGGGAGGGACATGGGTGGAGAAGGGGGAAGGAGGGTGGGTTTGGGAGGGGTGAAGGGAGGGAGCTACAGGGAGGATACAAAGTGAATAAACTATAATTTACACAAAGGGCATTTACACAAAGGAACACAAATCAACATATCACAGATATGCTTATTCACCAGTGTTTACTGAATCACTATGCACACTAGCTATGCTATGAAACCAACTTATATGCCCAATGAGACAAGAATGGATAAGGTATATATACACAATGGAATTTTTGTAGCCACAGTCAAGAATGAAGTTATAGTAATTGAATAAAAATTGATACAACTACAGATAACCATATTAATCTAATTAAACTAGTTTCAGAACTACAAATATTATAAGTTTTCTATCTTCTGATTTCTATATTTTATAGACACATAAAATCATGCACATATATATGATAGAAAAGTAAAATCAGGAATAAATGAAATTAAATGTTCAGGAAAATAAGGAATACTAATGGGAGAAGGAAGGAGTGATAAAAGAGCAGTTAGGGTAGAACAAGTTGGGAATCATATATGTAACCCGTAAGAAAAAATTAAAAAGTAAAATATAAAATAAAAGTCACTGCTATTACTGGAAATAAGCTCTGTACATTTACAGTGTGATCCCTTCTGAAATTTGTTTTCCAAGAAACAAGCAAAAACATTGGGAATGAGCCAATCTGACTTTTCAATTAGCAACTATTAAAAGCCTTGCTGCCTGAGCTGCTATGGAAAAAAATAAGGAGTATTATTAGTCTAACAGCCAGCCAGACTATACTTGTACCGTCATCAACTATGGATGCCATGAGACACAAAGATTACAATTGATTGTCCTGGCTCCTAGAGGTACTGTTCTAGCCAAGACTGTCTGAAATAGTTTGTACCAGACTTTTTACAATCAGAAGTCTTGATAAACCATTTCCACCTTAGACAAATAGGGAGCCCTTTCCACGGGGGGATAGTATTATGGCTGATCTAAAACATAGCTTAAATGACTGGGATAATTGCAAAATGAAGCTATGATTGAGAAATCAAATGCCTATAATTTGTCTAAATATACCTTCTCAGACTATGGAATCAGGCAGTTTAGACTACTCAGAAAGTCAGCTGGAAAACACTGTACTGTGCTTCCTGTTCTGTATTGCAGCCTTGGCTCTGGTAAATTTTTCTCTTTAGTTGTCATTTAGCCTGTTTTCTGTTTTGTGGTCTGAAGTAGTAGCATGAAGAATTGGCAGTGGCAGGAGACTAGACTAACAAGTTTGTCTTCCTTGAAATAAACATTGATACCACAGCCCCCATACTAATCCAGGCATTGCCTGGTTGTTTGGAAGTTAAACAAGTTCCTGCGTTTGACAGGAACTTAATCCAGGTCAGTGCTTGGCAGCTGAAAAATCTACACAGGTATTGCTTGAATCCATTACCATCCAGTGCCACCCATTCACAGGAGCTGTACAAATCCAGCATTACTTGGCACCAACTTTCCTCCCAGTGTTGCTTCTGAACAAACAGGCATGCATTGCTAAGCACCAGGCTTCCAGGTACAAAGTGCTGCTGCTTTCATTGTTGCTTAATAACTAAACAATTAGCAGCCTTGAAGGCAGTCCCAGAAGCTGTTGCCATATTTATAGGTGGAGTTCAGAAAAATACCTATATGTAACCAGTGCGTACTTTGAGAGCCAAGGGCCAGGATTCCCAGGGAAAAAACTCCAGCTAATGCCATTTGATAACTGAAGAAGTAGCGTATGTGGAGATCTTACACCTGCACAGTAGCAGTGCCCAAAGGGTGAAATTCACCCAGAAGTACCAACAACACAGCTGCAGAATATTTGATAATTCCGCTACGGGTCCCACACATCAGCAAGGATTCTGCTTTCAGTCAGAGGAGATACCCTATTCCTAAAAGATCCCCACCATTCCCCATGTCCAGTTTATGAATAGTACTGACTCATAAGCACCAGCAGGTGCCCCAGATGTAACCTGGCTCCAGCATATATTGATTGATACCCCATGTTTTTGCAGAGAACAATGACAGCTGAAGAAACAACTAAATGGTTTGAAAGTAGCCAGTTCCGGAAAAAAAAAAAAAAAAAAAAAAAAAAAGACAAGAAATGGAAGTAAAAAGACTTGAAAGAGCAGGATGAAAGAGGCCAGAAGAAAGAACCCATGGAGTCCCTGGCTACCAATAGAGTCCCAAAGAGCTTCTAAATCTTCAAGGCTAAGGGCCTCAGATTCTGGACTAAGAAACATAAAATTGGATCCCTTTCTCCTAGCTGGCTGCCTTGTATGGCCTCAGTGGGAGATGATGCACTTAGTAATGCTGAGACTTGATGTTCCACTGCAGGTTGGTACCCATGAGGAGTGGGGCTCCCCTTATCTGAGGAGAAGGGAAACAGGAGATGGGGGTTGGGAATGGGAAGGTGGCACTCAGAGGAGATGAGGGAAGGGGCTGTGAACAGGCTGTAAATTGAATAAATATATTAATAAAGAAAAAATTAACTGTTGCCAAAGGCTAAAAATCTGTATGCTGTGTGCGACTAAGTGGCCCAATGTCTGAGGCCAGAATAAGGACTGCAATATAAAAGGGTGATACTTCTGATACTTCTATCAGTCTGCTGCCATCACTTGCTGCTGTCAGACTCTGAAAGAAACAAAATCTTCTGTAGACTTGCCTATCTGTGATTTCCGCACAGGTAGAGTGAATGACTCTCAAGCCAGTTGCTGTTATTCCACCTACCAGTCAATCAAGATCAATCACTACAATACCCTCTTTCTTCTGTTCTAAGTTATTCTCAGGTAATTCCAATCTTTTATTCTCATTTATCATGGGAATATTTAGGTGGTCACACTGGTGTATACTTACAGTCACCAGATGCATGTAGTCCTCTAGAAACTGTGGCAGGATGATCACTTGAGCCCAAGAGTTAAAGGCCCAGTCAAAGAATCATAATTAGACCCATTGTCATTAAAATAAAAATATATCCTTCACTCTCACATGAAAACCCATTAGTAGGTAACCCAAGATGGAGTTTTCAGCTGCCATTCCAGAAGGCCAGTGCCAACTTTTAAGGTTTCTCTGTATTTATTCCATTTATTACTAAAAGAATGGTATCCAAGTATCTTTCCCATATCTTGCCCTAGTTATCTATGAAATGCCACCTCTCTGAAAGAACTAGCATTGTCAATGACCTGAAAAGAAGGCCCAGGAACTGAGTAAAGACCTAACCTTCTGCTTTAACTTTTGTGAATATGGGTCATGTGTAAAGGAAAAGAACCTGGACATGTTCCTACAAGTGGATGGACATGGAATCACTACAAGCAGCCTCTTTTCCCATATATTTCTTAGCATGCTTTTTATATCCATACTCCAATATTTTCTTCAGATTAGGAGGAGGAAGTAAGGAAGAAGGAAGGAAGCAAGCAAATAATTGATTGAAAAAGAAAAGTCATTTCAATTGATGCAAAACTGTTCCCACCTTGGCTTTCCCTTCTATACATGGCCATATATGAGGCAAAAACAGCCTCAATTTCTATTTGAAACAGTAATTGACATAATCTTTAAAAAGCTTGCTACACAATGCAAACAAGAGAGCCACAGGGTCCATAACAGCAATTGTATCTGGGCAAAATTGTGACCCTCCAAGTAAAGAGAGATTTCAAGGAGTAGTATAACAGGTTTTTTGATAGGAGTAGGAACAGGAGACTTCAGTCTCTTACCTTCCAGGCTCTCTCAAACTCTTCCCAGTTCTCCCATCATGCCCTAATGGACCATAGTCCCATAGAATCTCATGGGCCTGGATGAAGTATTGACGAACTTTGCCTCTGAGTTGGTCCAAAGGTGGGTCCATGGAGCAAGAGTCAACTTTGTAGAAGGCTTGCATGCCACCTAGAGGAAAGAAAAACATAGCTTTCCCTTTCTACTGCTATAATTTCTATTTAGAGTATATACTCTTCTTTTCCTTGTTTTGTCTCTTTTCGTCCTCTTCTAGTCTTTTTACTTCTATCCTGTGCCATTTTTCCTGACTCCTTAAGCCCAGGCAATCACTGACACATTTACCAGATCTCATCGTTGCATTTGCAGAAGATCTACATTGCAGCAACATCACAGAGACTCAGGTCAGGAGACTCAAGTTTAAGCTAAATATGTATCACTATCTGTAAGACCTTAGGTAAACCTTCAGTCTGAGCACACATCTTTTATTAATGAAGAGAATAAGGAAGTCTACCTCAAGAGGCATATACGTGTATCAAGTCTAAAAGAAGGGACGCTATTTATAAACTGGGAAGCAAGGAAAACAATAAGCCCTTTCTTATACAAGGAGACAAAACTTCAGATGTGTAATTATTAGAAAATGTAGTTTTTAGATATTTTCTCTAAATAGGAATAATATTACTTTAAATCAAAATAATAACAGATTCCACTTATCTGTATTTCCTTAACAATATATGCATGCTGCTCAACTCTATTATCTCTTTCTTGTCTCAAAATCTCCTAAGAAGGCATTTTCCTTGATATTAGAAGCCTGAAATATAAAGGAAAAATAAGAGATACTGGTTTTTTTATTTTCTTTATTTTATTTTATTTTAAGGGTTATTAGTTTCTGATGAGCACATATGTGAGGTCTTGTCTCAAGTGCTCTTCATTTTGTCTTCATCTAAAATTCCAACCACCTTGTGAAACATACTTTTATTGTCCTCTTTGAAGTAATTTTCGGTTAAATTTTATTGGGAAGATCAAACCTCATTTTTTTTCCTAAATTTATCCAGCACATTACTGGCAGATTCAAGAAATAACCTAAATATCTGACTTCAGTCTAGTTTTTTACACCAAGAAGCCTGGGAAACCTATTAGACAGATGGCTCCAAGCTTGTATTCATGCTTCCCACTGACTATAAACGACATTTCCCTCATGTATTCCAAGTGTGAAAAATGTTAGACCTTACTTTTCAAGTGGCTGTTTACTTCACAGCTAATTAACCAGGTTCCAGACTTCTGGGGCACCATCTCAGCAGTCACAAAAGTGGCTGGGAAAATGTGAGCAACGTCAGTGCGATGTCCACGGATAGTCAGTATCTGTCCATGGAAGAAAGCTGTGTGGACGTCTATTTCATTTCCCATGCCGAACAAATGCCAGGCCACATGCTTCTGTGCACACATGCTTAGTTCTGGCAAGTTCCCAAAGACAAACCCATTGATTGCTGCAGTAAAAAAAAAAAATTGGAAATTAGGAAACAACAGATAAATGAGAAAAGTGTTACTATCTGACAAAAAGAGTAGATAGCATTCAAATGAAGTTTGAAGGAGCGAGCACACTGCATTAAAGATACAGCTTTTTCACTTAAATGTTATGAATAATTAAAATGAACAAGCAAATATCATTTTTCCTATTCACAAAATTGAGAAAACCAATACATAAAGAAGTGAAATTACTTCTGTCTAAGAACTATAGCTCTCTGGGTAGAGAGATGGCTCAGAGGTTAAGAACACTGAGTGTATTTCTAAAAGTCCTGAGTTCAATTCCCAGCAACTGCATTGTGGCTCACAACCATCTATAATGAGATCTGATGTCCTCTTCTGGCATGCAGGTGTACATGCAGGCAGAATACTGTATAAATAAAATATTAAAAAAAACCACATAACTCTCTTAGGTAATAAAATCAATATTCCAAATCCAATGATCTCAGGAAGTTCTGTGAGATTTTTCCAAGCCATTCTTTCCATTCTGGCTAGTTTCCTTCTAAAATTTCCACAGTATGAGTGTTAAGTTACCTGACCATCAAGGCTACCGTAATACATTTTCATAAAACCCAAGATAAGAGAAACCTAGCTAATCTATCCTTTATATCTCTCCACTGAGATTTTGGCTCTTTTTTTTGGGGGGGGGGCTGTGGGTGCATTCCTCTAACCAAAAGTAGCAAATAACTTCCTTCACTAACAATAACAAAGTCAGGATATTTCTACTCCTAAAATCAGTTCTCTGCTCATGACTTAAAGCTCCTTACTTTTATCTTTAATTTAATCAATATAATCAATTCTTGTCTAGATAAATTATTCACTGCACTCTAGATGTGCTGATCCCAACTGCTTAATTTGTGGTAGTCGGGGACTCTATTCATGCTCTCCCCAATTAAAAAAAAAAAAATAAGCCAAAAGTACAACATAAGGAAGGTATTTCAAAAGTGGTCATTTTTCTCTACAAAGTAGATAATTCTTCTATATTGCATTCTTTGAAAATCAAGGTAGTATTAATTACTTATGTGATTGGATCACTCATTAAGTGACTAAGTATATTTATTATATGTGATTCAGAATCAATAATCTTGGCTCTTTCACACTTTGAGAAAGATAGACTTAATGGCCAGGGCACAGTCTACACAACTGGAAAGATCAGAACTGAGATTTGAGATGTGTTATTTTTTGATCCATAATGTTATGATCCTAAGTATTTTCAGACAAAGCAGAAAATCCACATACCCTTGCTCCTTCCACCTATTCTCGGTCTTGTAAGAATATAAAGGATCATGTGTGTGAATGAACACAATACTAGGCCTAGCGGAAACTCTCCATAAGAGTCTCCATTGTCACAGTGCAGCTACTTCCTCCTAGCTCACCATGCATCCTGTTGCTTTCTTGAAAGGCTTCATCTTCTTTGTCCACTGAGGCAGGGTCTGAACAGTATGTAGCAATATTGTCATCAAGGTACCAGCTAAGGTTCTCATCTATCACACTGAAGAGGAGGAAGAAATTATGGTCCACATCCTTCCTCTGAGGTGGGAAGTTACCATCCAGGGTCCCTGGACAAGCATAAAACATGATCTTTGGTGATAGGCTACAAAGGGGTTCTCATAAGAAAAAATAAAAAGAGAGGCAAGAGGATCTTAAAGGTCTGTCAACAACAGAAAATGTTTCTGATGCTACTTTTCATTTCCAAGTTTGCCAGGTATGAATCTGACATAAATGGGGGAAACACAGATTCAAAAATAATTCTTTCCCATCATCCTTGTCTATATCTTCAATCTAATGCTTAGACCTAACCCAATTTTTACAATCCGTTGGTCTTTAAACATGACTACTCTTTAATGATAACCCATTCCAAATAAGCAGCAGAATCCTAAAGGCCACACTTTCCATCTGATCCATAACTAAGTTCTTATCATTTACCTTATTCAAATGTGAGTTGGCTGCCATGATTACTAATTTGAATTTTAAAAGCAAAATAAGAAACAACACAAAAGTAGTGGAATTATTTGGTGAGGTTTTTTTTTTAAGATTTTAAAATTTGATTTAATGTTTTAGAATAGCAACTAAATAAAAGCAAATGGAGTACATAAATTTCAAGCATTGGGTAAAATTTCAGTGAAAACATCATTACAAAGAGAAGGTACATACAACAAATACAGAGGAAAAACAAGTTGCTAAAAATCCAATTTTGTTACTAATTGCATTATACATAATGGTCTAAAAGAATTGTTAATCAGGACTTTTCAAGTATTCAGCATTTTAAAACTGCAACATCTACAGATGGGTTATTGGTCCGTGATTAGCATGAATAAAGCCCTAAGTTTGAATCCTAGCACCCCCCCTTAAACATTTTTTAACTAAGATTACAAAAAGAGAACTAATATAAATATAGACGTGTAAATACCTACCAGAGTCAATGGATTAAAAACTGTATTTAGAGTTTGAATATTTCAAGACAATTTATTCTTCCCCAATCATTTACCACACTCGAACTCCTCCTTTGGGTGCATTTGTCTTCCTGTTTGATTTAATTTTTGGTCTTCTTAAGACAGTGTTTCACAAAGTAGCCCAGGTTCAGGCTACCCTTAAATCTGTGACCCTCCTGCCTTGGCTTCCCAATTACTAGGGTTACAGTGTGCAGCAACACACTCTAGTTTGCTACAGATACTCTCTGTCTCAAAGAATACTGGATACTTTCAAGATTAACTCAATATAAATACATGAAGAAATCATTGCAGAATACAATAAAGACCCATAGTAAATTTAATTATACAACCAGGAAACATTAGAAATACAAAGAAAAAAAAATGTTTCATATGTGAAAATGAAAGCATGCCTAAAAAAATATACCTAAAAAAATTTTAAATGACATTGTAAAGCTTAGATGTCCTAGAAACATAAGATACAGGACAGTTTAAAAACAGGTACCCGAAACAGTATCAATTATTCTAGGTCTAAATAATCTAGTATCTGGGTTCTTCTAGATAAATGAACAAGTTAAGAATTTAGAAAAGGTGAGGAATACACTTCACTACAGCATGTGACACTGTTCTAATCTACAGCTAAAAGCCAGGAAATTGATTTTAAAATCTGGTTGTTTTGGTGATATTGAGGATTGAAACGAGGGAGGGTCTTGTGCATTGCTAAATAGGCACTCTTCCTATCCCTACTCCATTTCTTCTCACACAAGGAAAAATTATATGCCAGTTACTCAAGAATACCTATGATAATCATAATCAACACTAAGTAGTAAAAAGGATCCATTGGGCTCAGGATTGTAGCTCAGTGACAGTGTTTGCCTTGTCTGGATTTGTCTGTTAAAGGCAATGAAATAGACAGTGGAAACTGAGTTTGATAAGCTAATAAATGGGTACCACTCAGGTTGCTGCTCAATATAATCTTGGTTCAAATATCACACTGCTTCCCAGAGATGTCCCAAATTGTATCTTAGGGCTATTGTCTGATTAAGTACCTCTTTTACAGGTGATAAGGGGTCCAATGAGACCAGTCGCAATGTCTCGTGGAGCATCTACATGAGAATGGTAAATCCAGGTGAGGCATGCTGGGTCTGCACCAGTGGGTGCATGACCTTCTGGAATAGTCCAGTTGTAGACATGGCTGCCTCCAGGGGGAACAGAATCATCAGCTTTCAGGTACCCAGAAGAACCATCTGGGTACAGTGAGCCTATAAAATAAAAATGTACATGTCTAGTACTGGAGTGAGTAATAGGATAGCAGATAGAGAATTAAAAAGAAGGCATGAGTCAGTGAGATCACTCAACAGGTAAAGGCAAGCCCAGTGACCTGAGTTCAATCCACAGAATCCATGTAAAGCTTGAAAGGATAAATCAACTCCATAAAGTTGTTCTCAACATGCATACTGTGGCATTCACACACCCCCCATACACTGAACACATCATATACACATAAACAATAATAACTTAAATTGGAAAATGGAAAAAGGTGTGGGATACGTAAGTCAGGTCTTGAGGAATATTATACCCTAAGATTCAAGACTACAGTGTTCCTCACCTCAGTCCTCACATCAACAACGGGCAAAAGATAGATACCACTGTAAGTCATGCACTATCTCTGGACGTTACAATCTTTCTGCATCCTCTTCCTGACTGATTCCTTGGCCCTGGGGATGGGGTACAATATAGATGTCCCAATTCGCACTGAGTACTCCTCACTTCCCAATTCTCTGCATATTGATCAGTTTTTGGTTTCTGCATTAATGGCTATCTACTACTAAAGAAGCTCCTTTGTTGGTCTGAGAGATGCTTTCAGGTGTAAGATGTTTTCATGAACTCACAGTGGCAAAAACTGCATGCTTGAGACCTGCAAAAGATCAGGGAAAGCAGAATCGAGGCACAAATAGGGAAAGGAATCATGGAGTTCTACCCTTATTTAAAGAATTAATGGCAAATGATGGCTTCTGGAAGAGGAGAGTCTGTTTTCTTCAGAATGTTGCCCCTGAGAGGTTACTCATGCTACAGTTACTGGCCCTCAAGCTATGTACATCCTGGCAGCACTAAGTGTAGTACTAAGTTGACTTTAAGAAAAGGAGTGTATGAAGTTGGGAAGAAGGAATAGCAATGTGAGGATAGGGACAGTATTGGAGAAGAAGAGATGACGGATTGTAAGTGAGTTTGATAACTTCCTTTTAAAACATTAAAATTAAGTAAAATTAAAATAACTAGAAGAGTTCTGAGAAAAATAGAAATCATTTGGCAAAAGCTATTTTCAGGAAACATCATGGCAGTACAGTTCTATTAACACCTAGGAAATGGAGACTCTCCAGTTAAGATACTAGTCTAGGTTATGTAAGAAGACTCAGTCTAAGAGCGAGACGACACTCAAGCACTCTGACATTCAAATAGTCTACAATCAGAGAACTTTAGCTTAAAATCAAATTCATGATCAGTGGGCTTACTTTCTCATTGTAGAGAAAATAAGACTACAAATAATTTTATTTCTTAACATTAAAATTTCTCTTTTCTAACAATTTGATTAGGTGAAAGGGGCTGTTTGCTGGTTTGACACAGGAAACTAAGTATCCTTATGCCTCTGCCCAATAACTGCTGAAATCACAGATGTGCATCCCCATAATACTATTTACTCTGTTATGATTTACAAAGTATATGTGTATGTTACTTGCTCAGGCAACAAAACACCAAAACTTATTCTTGTTATCAGTGACATTGAATTTTGAGTAATTTCTTCTCACTTTTACCCTTTCTTTCCTCTAGCCTCTTGTAGCTGTGATTCTCAACTTCTATGAGAAAAATTACATTATATTCCATACATAACAAAAATCACAAAACCATATGGTATTTATTTTCTGTATCTGGTTTAGTTTACTCAACATGGTGTCCTTCTAGGTTACTCTATGCTGTCATAAAACAAAATATTTTTTTTCATTTCTAAGGCTGACTAGCATCATATATATATATATATATATATATATATATATATATATATA